>NW_008348570.1:649396-729075 GCF_000622305.1 Nannospalax galili
TGTTGTTGTTGATATTACATTCAATCTCATGCTGCTGCCCTGGCTAGTCTTGGCCTCTTGAGCTCAAGCTATCCTCCTGCCTTAGCCTCCTGACTATAAGTTCATGCATCTCAACCAGCTCCTTTGTCCTGCTTTGATGCCTCAGACTAAATAGATCTTTATTTGCTAACCCAAGGCTTTAATTTTGCCTCTGAAACAATAATTTAGTTCTTAGTAAAGGAATTAACTTATTTATTTGTTTTGTGTTCATGAGTATGTATATATATATGTATATGTGTATATGTGTATGTATGTATATGTGTATATGTATGTATATATGTGTGTATGTTGTATTGTGCTTATGTGTGGGCTTGTGCATGCCACAGCACTTGTTGAAGTCAGAGGACAACTTGTGGGATTTGATTCTGTCCTTCCACCATGTGGGTCCAATGGATCCAACTCAGGTCATCAGACTTGGTGACAATTGCCTTAATGACTAAGCCATCTCACCTCCCTCCCCCACCATATGGAGGCTTTCTAAAGTATGAGCTTCCTTTTAAAAAGTTCTGAGGGGCTTGAGGAAAAAAATCAGTCCTCAAAATGCCTGAGTGTTGGATATGCAGTCTACCCTTCCTCACTTTGTCACTCAGGAGGGAACTGGTTCAGCAGCAGAGAAATTACTCACACTCGGACTTGCCTTTCAGATAGCAAGGCATTCCATTTGACTGTAAGGATGAGCTAAAGGTCAGTGGGGGAAATTACTCTGTAAATATTATCTTCCTCAGACAACAAAGTTTGTTTACTAGCAGAACTGGAGAATGATGCATGACATTTGCATGGGAAGTTTTGACTGTTAGATCTGGTTACAGTACTGTGGACAAATATGTTAAAGGGGACATTTTTTAAATTTTATTGTGGCAGAGTTTGAAGGGCTGGAAAGTATGCAGAATATTGCAACAAAGACATCATGTACCTATCAGCCATTTGATAACATAATGAATTTGCTCTAAATCTCTCTTGTTCCCTCACGATTCTTGTTTTCCTTACTTTGAACTTCTCTCCTTTTCAAGTTAGAATCTCAGTGTGTGCATTTTTATTCTTGCATTTGTGGCTGTGGTGACAGTGTTGATTTGCATGCTTTTCATCTTCTTTTTGATCTCAGAGTTATGTGGCATGAAGTAAACAGCATTTCTCAAGTGTTCGGTAGTGTTCTGTGCTCCTGCTCCCATCTAAGGCAGCTTGCTTGTGCTACACGGCCTCTTGTTCGCCTCTCCTGTTCTTGGTGTAGAGTTGTTAATGATAACTACAAGTGAGTCCAGGACTGGAACTTTCCAAAGCTCTCCTTGCTTCATCAGTACTCCTAATTTTATTTTATTTTTTAAGATTTCTTTTTTATTAATTTGTAACTATGTGTATGTGTGTGAGTCTGTGTGTAAGTGCATGTGAATGCAGGTGCCTATGGAAGCCAGAAGCATTGGTTCCCCTTGGAGCTGGAGTTACAGTTGGTTGTGAGCTGCCCAATGTGGGTCCTCTGCAAAAGCAGTATGCACTTTTAACTGCTAAGGCCCAACTCCCAGCACCCACATGGCAGTTAACAGTCGTCTATAACTCCAGTTCCAGAGGATCCAATGCCCTCTTCTTGCTTCTTCTGCACAACATGGGTGTACTTACATGCACGTGGGCAAAACACTCATACACATAAAATAAGAATAAATAAATAACAAAGGAAAAATTAGGAGCAGGATGCAGAGTCATGTGCATACAATGTGAATCAGATGTATAGTCAGGCCCCACATAATCCTGTTGGTCAACAGTGGTGGTCCCATAAAATTCAAATGAAACCGAAAAACTCCCTTCAGCCAGGGATGTAGTCCTTCCAATGAATTGCTCATGTGCAATGTTTCACATTTGTGGTGACGCTGGTTAAGCAAATCTCTTGAGCTGCCAAAGTATAAAGTATAGTACATGCAATTATGTACAGTATGTAATCCTCATAGTGATAATATATGACTGTTACTGTTCATGTATTTATTACAGTGTTTTATGATTGTTTTAATATACTCTTTCCACTTACAGAAAAAAAAGCTTACTGTGAAACAGCATGTGGTGTGCTGGCAGCAGTCTCAAACATCTTTGGTTCATTGCGTCTCTTAAATGCATTGAGAGTACAGAGGTTGGTCTAGACCATCTAGGTCAGTGTGGGCTTTATGATGTTTGCACAATGACACAGGCACCTAGTGATGCACTTCTCAGAGCATGCCCTGCTGCTAAACAACAGGTCACTATGATTGCACCCTCCCATTCCCTCTCTTCTGTGGTACTGGAGATAGAAACTAGGGCATGCTAAGCAAGTGCTCTGCCCCTGAGTGACACCCCCTGGTCTTGTATTCCCTTTGTGCAGGTAATTTTTCTGTGGAGATAGGAGTGAGCATGCACATGTTTTGAGCAACCACTAAGCACCACTGTTTTACATGTGCATTTCTAATGCTGCCTTTTGTGTCACTACTTCCATGAAGCCTTCCAGAATTTTCCTTTTTCTTCTGTGAAAATTTCTTCCTCCTTTGGACCTCCATTTTATTTTCCTCTATTGTGTGATGTAGTTTGAATGATATTTGTCAAGGTTTGTTTACACATCTCCCAATAGGCTGGATGGTTTGTGAAGGTGGGGTGTGTGTCTTATTTGTGTCCCCAAGGTGTGGTACCTGGTAGGTAGTTAAGACTGAGGGATGAATGAGTAGCCTGAGTCTTGGAAGATCTATTGGAGTTGGTAGTGGGTTTCTGTGGTAGGTTAGTAAAAGTTAAAATCTGGAAAAGGAGGTTTTATCTTTTTGTCTTCAACTGAATCTACAAAAAGCAAGTTTCATATACAAGCTGATATAGGAACTGGGGCAATGGTTCAGTCAGTAAATGCTTGCTGCATAAGCAGGAGGACCTGAGTTCCATTCCAAGCATCCACATAAAAAGTCAAACATAGTACACGCTTGTGATCCCAGCACTGGGGAGGCAGAGACAGGCAGATAGCTGGAGCTCCCTGACTAGTCAGCCTAGCTTAATCAATGATCCCCAAGTCCCAGTGAGAGACCATGTCTCGAAAAATAAAAAATAAAGCAGATGGTCCTGAGGAACAACACCTCTGGCCTCCATAGATACACATGCAGACGTGTACATGTGCACCTGTACACAAGAGCACACACACACATGCCTGCATCTACACATAAACACACAAAATCAAAAATAAATAAAAGCCGACGTGAAGGCTGATAAAGTAGTTAAATCACTTAAAATTTGTAGACACTTGCAATATATGATTAATATGTTTCAGTACATAGTTAATTTAAGAAAAACTTTAATTTTGTAATTTTTAGGAACTCACCCATGAAAAACCTCCTCTTCCCATTTAAGTATTTAATTCTTCATCAACCATTAGGATTTTCAGGTCTCTCAATTCTTGTAATTTGGAACAGTGGGATTTTGTTTTGATGAAATTGCCAGTTAAATGAAATAATTCTGCTAAAGCACTTGGAATAATGTCTGGCAAATGGAATAAACATGAGCTTCACTATTAGCAGTTAATTCCATCTTTAACTTCCTCTTATTTATACCACACACTCCTAGGCATGGATTTGGGGGAACACCCTTCATATCTTTGAGATAGTACGTTAATAAGTCCAGCTTAGAAAAAGGAAGGCATCTCAAAATTTATACCTTAAAATTAATCACAGAAAGGAAAAATCCAGAATATTTTTTGAATTAGGGATGCAAGTATGTACTTGAATACTTGCATATTTGTATGTACTTGCATGAATACTTCATGTATTCTTTTTTAATATTTTATTTATTATTTTTATTTTGTGTGTGAGTGTATTGCCTACATATATGTAAGTGCACCCATGTCACACAATGCCTGAGGAGGTCAGAAGTGGGATTGGATCCCTTGGAACTTGAGTTACGGATGGTTGTTAGCTGCCATGTGGGTGCTAGAAATCAAACTCAGGTCCTTTGCAAGAGCAGCCAATGCTCTTAATTGCTGAGCCACCTCTAGCCCCGGACTTTATATATTCTAAGCGTATTATTCAGAATGCGGAAAGGCCGTTGTAACATTTTAAGAGTGCTTTTGCCCATTGTAAGGACTTGCTTCATATGAATAATAATAAATGTGGCTAGTTTTATTTCTCCAAAATACATTTTCAGTGGCAAATCTGAGACAGCTGTGGCTTACCCAAGTATAAACCCAGCGAAGTCCAGCAAAACTAGTGCATATTTTCATTTTGGCTCATAATGTCTGCCAGGCATTAATAACAGGGGAACAAGCAATATTACTCAGACTTCACTGTTTACTCTTCCATTCATTTTTCAAGTTTGTTTCGGTCTGTGGGAAGGTTCACTTTTAGTTGTGGCACACCATCTCCATTTCTGCAGTTTACCATTTGTGGTAGCTGTGAAAAATCCTCCGAAAAACCTCGCCGATCCCCAGATTTGTGCACATGAGCTTCATTGAGTTGGATTCATCCTGAATACATTTCACAGTCACATTGGCGCTTTCAGATCAGCAAGTTCCTTTTTAATAATTGGCTATCTTAATGTCAGGCACTATTTTAAAATCATGAAAGAGAGAACTTTCCAAATATGGGCATCTACTTCCAGGAATAGTAAACTGTAGCATCTAATTAAATGAAAGCACTAGGTTTTTTATTATGCTGTCATTGGTTATTTGAATAACTAGCAGTAAATGAATTCTATTTGTACAAGAATGATTCTCTAAATCCAATTGTCCTTATTTCAAAATATATTCTAGTTCCTGGGCAAAGCTGGAAATGGAATGGTCACGTCTCCGTAACTAGAACAAATTAAAGGATTGCAGCAATAAACTGAACTCATAAATGGAGGAATTAAAAAAACCTTTGAACCATGGGTAGGGTTTTTTGTTGTTGTTGTTGTTTTCCCTGAAGTGATTGTATAATTTACTCAGCTAATTTTGTCTAGTCATTTTGCTGCTGTTTGAGCATCCCCTCTTTCAAAACAGGTTGAAATGTAATTGCTGTCGTGATGGGATAATGGGGGGGGGTCAGGGTGTATATGTTACTGGAGCCCTGCCTTCCTGGAGACCTTCATCAGGGAAGTGGGTGCCTTACAAAAGGGAGGAGATAATGCTTTCACCGTGGAAGGATACAACAGGAAAGTCCTTGCTGGATGCTGACACTGTTTTGGGACTTCCCAGCTTTCAGATAAACTCTTATTGTTTATAAATCACTTAGGCTGTTGTTTTCACTTAAAACATTATATAATGAAATAAGACACATTAGAAAGTTTACGCTCTATAATTTCTTCCAGTCAAGTGAACAATATTGGTGCAATATTAGATTAAAACTATTGTTCTAAGAACTGGGGCTAGAGAGATGCCTCAGTGGTTAAGAGCATTGGCTGCTCTTGCAGATTACCTGGGTTTGGTTCCCACCACCCACATGGCAGCTAACAGCTGTCATTAACTCCAGTTCCAAGGGATCCAGTGCCCTCTTCTGACCTAAGTGAGCAATGCATGACCTGGGTACACTTACATACATGCAGGCAAAACACATTGAAAAAGAAAAAGATCTGGATATATGCCTTAAGTTTCTTCATTTAGATCACAAAAATTTTTTGAAAAGAAACTAAGCAAAGATAACATTGCCATTTACTGAGCAACTCTTTTGTGGCAAAATGTTTTTCTGTTATAATTGACAACTAAAAATCATCTGTGTAAGGCTGGGATGGCTCAGTCATTAAAGTCTTGGAAACACAAAGACCTGTGTTTGATGCCCAGAACTCATATAAAAAATGTAGCGCATCTCAGCACAAGGGAGGCAGAGACCAGCGGATCCTTGGGGCTTGCTGGCCAGTCTAGCCTAGCCTACTTGGCAAATTCCAGGTCACTGACAGATCTTGTCTCAAAAAAAAAGTGGGTGGTGTATGTGGAACAATACCTGTGATTGCCTTCTAGTCTCTACACACATGTGCATCCACACACATGAATACATATGTATGTATAAATACACAGAATTTTATATATGACATATTGTAATGTATAGATATATTTGTGAAATAATCACTCCAACTAGGCTAGTTAACATATCTGTCACCCCTCTCTCTCTCTTTGTTGTAAGAACACTTAAGGTTTACTTTCTAAGCAAATTTCAAGAATACCATGTAATGCGTTAAACTATTGCTGAGGACTTACTCATTTTGTATAACTGAAACCGTGTGCCCCTGTTACCAGCATTTCCCCACATCCCCTTAGCTCCAGCTCCTGGAATCAACTTTCTATTCTCTGCTTCTATGCAAACAGCTGCTTTAGACCCCAGTATAAGTGAAACTAGTATTTGTTTTCCTGTGATTGGCTTATTTCACCTAGCATAATGTTCTCTAGGTTCATTCATGTTGTTGCAAATGGCAGGATTTCTTTCTTTTTAAAGGCTAAATAGCATCCCACTGTGTGCACATACCATATTTGCTTTCTTCGTTTGTTGATGGACATTTGGTTGTTTCCTTCTTTTGGCCATTGTGAATCATGCTACAACAAACTCAAGAGTAGGAATATCTCTTCAAGACCCTGATTCCGTTTCCCTTGAATACATACACAGAAGCAGGAACTTGGGCTTACAGGGTGGTTCTATTTTTAATTTTTTGAGGAACTGCTATACTGTTTTCCACTCATGGCTCTACCAATTTATACTCCCCACCACAGTGCACACTGCTCTCTATTCTCACATCCCCGTCATCACTTATCTTTTGCTGCGTAATAAAACTTGAATACACTTTAATCCATACAGGAAATTTCTTGGATGAAGCTCTTCTTCCAGTTTTAGACATGATGAAATTTCTGTTCAGATTGGTTGAGTAATGTGCCCAGGCTTGTACAGCTGGTGTCACCCAGTCCATCTGTGACAGTGCCACCACAGGAACTCTTGTTCCTTCCTTCACAAAAACACAGGGTGGAATCATTTTCAGATTCATTTTATGGTCTTGGTTTTTCAGAAAAGCTACAAGACATGCATTAAATGGTGATAAAAATACATCCAATGACCATGCAATAACATCTTCCTTCATGGCTCCTTTTTGTGTAATCTGATTTTCTCTAGTTTTTCCATTTAAGGTATTTTTAAAGTCATGCATGGTGGCACATACCTGTAATTCCAGCATGGGAGGCATGCTAGATCTGGAGTTCAAAGTCATCCTTGATTATACATTGAATTCAAGGCCAGCTGGGTTATAGGAGACCCTTTCTCAAAAGAATGAAACAAAGCAAAGAAGAACAAAATAAAACAAAAAAGGTATTTTCAGCATTTTAATTCTATCTTCATTTCCTCCTCTCACACACATTAGCATAATATAATTATGCAACTAAATTTATACTTACCTAGACAGTTAGCCCATAGATAAATTTGTTAACCTAAATGATGACCAGATTTTTTGCCAAGATCCACCAATGAGATAGATTTCTCAGTGGTTTGCTGTGATCCACAATCAGGTTACCCACAGGATGAAAAATAAATGATTGCTGATTGTTTTGTCAGCCCCTCTGTCCAGCTGTTCACTGAAATTTCCAGTGATTTGAGAGAATTCAGAGTAGCCCCCAAAATATCTATTTCTTGGCCTTAATTATTAATGGATCAGACTATGAACGCTATAAACAGATCCATCCAATATTCAAGTGGGAACCCAAGTAGGAATTTACTAAGAAATCTTAGGTGCAGTATAGATACATATTGTACAATGGCTGCCGTGGATGGACTGGTTTCTAATGACCAGACCCTGCTTGAGTTGTGGAAGTGCTGTTTCATTCAGACTTCTTAGAGAGGCTGTGTTGCAAAATGGGTAACAGCATGGATACCCAATGAAACTAACTATGGCTCATGCTCCTTGGTCATGTAATGGAAGCTATATTTCTTTTTAAATATTTAAAGTTTATCCTTTGATCATATACATAATACATTTTCCAAAAATATGATATGGATTGAGATAGGGTCTCCCTGTAGCTTCAGCTGGTCTGGAACTTGGTATATAAACCAGGTTGGCCTCCATCTCACAGAGATCTGCCTACCTGTGCCTCCTGAGCACTGAGATTAAAGGTGTCTGCTACCACACAAGGCTTATTTTTCTTCTTTATAATTATGTGTGTTTATATATGTTTGTCTGTGTGTGGGTATGTGCATGTGAGTACAGTGTCTGAGGAGTTCAGAACAGGGCATCAGATCCCTTGGAGCTGGAGTTATAGATGGTTGTGAGCCACCCAACATGGGTGCCGGGAACCAACCTCAGGTCATCTTACAGTAGCAGTTCTTAACCTCTCTTAACCACTGAGCTGTCTTTCTAGTCCCCATATAGTGCATTTTTATTGTATTCTTCCCTCCATTACCCTCTTATCCCACTCCTGTGGAACCCCTTCTTTCTTAAAAGTCCCCCTCCAGCTTACCAGTTGCTCTACAGCATTAATGAAAGATGACTCTCCTTCCTTCAGCAGCATAAACTGCCGGTAGCTCCTCTGCTGGGGTGGTTCCAACTTCTGCAGGTCTTGTGTGGATAACCTCAGGCGCTGTGAGTCAAGAGTACCATGGCCATGGCATGCCAGAAGACACCATGTAAACTACATTGCTGTTGCTATGTCTGTGATAGAGGGATAATAATATATCATGAGTTCAAGACAGAAATGAGTTATACTGAGAGACTTCAGTATGGAGACGGTACTCAATGTATGTGGCCATTATTCTCCTAATGACCCTCTGAGACAGGTAGGATTGGGATCATCTTTTACAGTTAAGGAAATTGAGGTTTGGCTTGATGCACGACATAGGCAGGCTTTGAAACAGCCTTGTTTGACTTCACAATCTCTGCTCCAGTATCCTGGGCCTGTTTTGCATCTCAGCACAAGACAGTGGCAAGAGAACCTATGGGGTCAGTTGCAAGGCCCCTCACCCCAGTGCTGCCTGCTCCCTTGATGGTTTCCTGAGGGGTGAAGCAGAGGAAATCTGACACCAAGCTGGCCAAGGAGTTGCTCTGTGAGAGAACTGGGTTAAGAATGTGAGTGATGCAAGTCATCTCCACACAGGCTTCAGCCCTGCCAGAAAAATCCTGTATTGTATGAAATGCACAAAATGTCAATAAAAATACATATTGAAAAAAAAGATTTTCACGCATAGTTACTTTGGAAAATGTCATCTTGTGCAACACCACATTGATAGAATACAACGTATTATCTTTTAGACTTTCCAGTGATGATACTTTTCTACACATTATTAAAAATGATTTCCTTCTCAAAAAATCCTCCAGTGGTGATGAAAGTGTAGGAATGGGGTGAGTGAAGTGCAGGAGTGGGGAGTCTTCCCATACCTCCACTTCCCACCTTTTCTGCCTCTCTAGACTCACAGGCCTTCCTGCAGAAACCAGCTGTGGAAGCCTGTGGTCACTCCTCTCAGGCCACACAGCACACCTCTTGGCTCTGTTGGATAGTAACTAGATCTACTGTCTTGCTACTGTGCATCTCTAGAACATGAGTTAGGTGTAATTATCCAACTTAAGAAATGTAGAACAAGCCGGACATAATGGTGCACACCTGTGATTCCAGCACTAGGGAGATGGAGACAAGAGGAGCTCCAGTTCCAGGCTAGCCTAGGCTAGAGCAAGACCCTGTCTCCCAAAACTTAAAAAACAAAATGAGGAAATTAAAGCTCAGAAGAACTAGCTGAATCGCTCAGTGTTATTATACAATTTGTAACTAGATGACCTATGTCGGCCTCATGGTTAAGGGTTATTCTTCCAGCATGGAGATATCACAAAATCATTATTCTACTGATTTGAAAAAATCATGTGTATGTGGGGCCAGCGAGATGGTTCAGTGAGTAAAGGCACTTGCTGCCAGACCTGAGTTTGATCCTTGAGACCTGCATGGTGGAAGGAGAGAACTTGCTCCTGAAAGTTGTCCTCTGATCTCCACATGCAAGCTATGGCACATGTGTGTCCACACATATACACACACTTCGGCACACACACACTAATAATAAAATGCAAAAAAATTATGTGTATGTGCATGTGAGTGCCGTGCCCACAGATACCAGAAGAGGAGCTGGAGTTATGGGTGGTTGTGAACTAACTGCCCAGTGTGGATGCTGGGAACGCAACTCAGGTCATCTTCAAGAGCAATATGCGCTCTTAATTACTGAGCCATCTCCCTTGCTCCTCTGCTGATTTTTTAAAAATTGTTTCTATCCTTTGCTCATCTCATGTCTTAGTGCTGATTTTAGCCAAGCAAGAATGTACTGTGAATTGCTGATATAGCAGTTTAAATTAAGTGCTGAAATGTAGAAGTTTGTACTACTGATTATCTAGGGGCTGTTATTTTTCCATATGGTCTCTTTCTTCTTGCCATAGCTTTTCATATTTGACATCGGATCTTTACAGTCTTCCTAGGGGTTTTTGAACATACTTGGTGACGGGGAAGTGCTAGTTGAAATTGCCCAGGCAGGCATTTTGAGTTCTCATAGCCTTGCAGTAAAGGGAAGAGGGTATCTTGGGGCTCATGAAAAGGTTCTGCAAAGGTTTTCCTAAAGTTCTCTGTAAAGTGTATGCAATTTTTCAAATTAAAGTACCCAACACAGTAGTACTAATAGTGGTCATTGGTTTTGCTCTTTGGAAGCTTGTAGCAATTGCCCATTTTTATACAAATGCAACACAGGAGCTGGAGCGATGGCTCAGCAGTTAAAGGCATGTACTGCTCTTCTAGAGGACCCAAGTTCTATCCCCAGAAACCACATCAGGTGATCCACAGCTACCTGTAACTGCTGCTCTTGAGGGATCCAATGCCTCTGGCTTCTGCAGGCACCTGCACTTACATGCACATACCCTGTCCCCACTACACATAATTAAAAATATATTTTTCTAAAAACCCAACAAATCCTGGACCTGCCTCCTGCCTCCTTTCAGCGCAGCTGAAGAAGGGATAGCAGCATCATGATCTAGTCCTTCACTGCCTGCCTTTGACCCTTCCTTCTTATACAAAATGAGCGTGCTGCCTCCTGTGTCTGCCAAACGTTGTAATCCCATCTCATACTGTGATGATCAACATACACTCTGAAAATTTTTTGTATATAGCACACCCTATCTGGCAGTACACAGCCTGTGGTTCAAATCCTGATCCTTGTGTGTGGGAGCATAAGGGCACATGTCACCTCTACATTGAAACATAGCTGGTGACCTCAGTCTTCGGTGCTGAAGTGGTTTTGCTTTTCTCTGCTACCAAGGATGACTGGGAACTGCCTTTTTAAAATATTTATGTATAGTTTTGTATATGTATTTTATACATATGTATATGGGGCATTTTGCAGTTTGAAAGCACTGATTTTCATGATCCACCCATTTCAGGAATATATTACATGACTATCAGTCTCTGCCATCCCTCTCTCCAATAGCCACTCCCATCTCCAATTTCATGTAAATAACAAATACCTTAATATTTTGTCTTTAGGGAATGCTGTTATGGAATTCCAAGAGTAGCGACCATCAACTATAGCTACTATCTTTATTTTTTTCTTCCTTTGAGACAGAGTTTCACATAGCCCAGGCTGGCCAGGAACTCACTGTTGCCTAAGATGATCTTGAACTTCTAATTTTCTTGCCTCTGTCTCCTGAGTGCTGGGATTACAGGTGTTCCTGGGATTGAACCTGAGATTTCATGCATGCTAGGCAAGTAAGTACTCTACCAACTGAGCTATGTCCTTAGTCCCTATATTTGCTGGTGGTTTTACTTGAGAAATTATATAAAATGTTTCTTATGCTTTAAAAACAGAACAATAAAAAAGTCTAGAAGCACTTTTATCTGTCATGATGTCACCCATAAACATCGATGCTAAGGCTGCTCTTGGAGGAGCAAAGGCTTCTGGGTTTGGCACTTAGCCCTCACTTTCATTGAACAGAACTGCTGTTGGAGATGGACGCTTTCCCTAGAGGCAGCGATTTTACCCAGAGAAGCAATATGTGAAGTTTTTGCAAGAAAGTTTTGTGTGGATCATGTCTCTTGCCAGAGATGTCATATGGTTTTGTTAACTTTCTTCCCAGGAACTAGGAAAATTTCCCAAGCCTCAGATAAACACAGCCGGAATGCTATTCAGAAGTCAGTAGCATGGGACTGACTAGAGACTGAATGTTACATACACCATTTTTTCTGGTTGAGATAAGGCCTCCATTCTACTTTCCCTTAAGATGAAAGTCCAATTCATTATGAAAATTGCAAGCCTTTATTCCACTGGAGGAAAACGATTGAGATTTCTGTCACTGTGGTTACCATTTATGCCATAATAAATTTACTTAAGGAAGGATGGCTTCTACCAGATCTCTCTCAGGGTGAGGAGTGAGGGCAGGACATTCTACATCTGCCTCTTTCTCACCCTTCAGGGTTGTAGACTATCTCCTACCAATCTGTTGGTTAGCAAGTCTGCACATACGAAGTGCAGTAGTAATCAATATTCCCCGTGTTGGCTCTCCAGAACTATAATACCGTGAAGTACCCTTCAGAGTTATCAAGGAGAGTTATCAAGGAGAAATTAAATTATACTCAATGCAGTTTTAGAGCTACATTACTCGTGATTTAAAGCACCTCAGTATGGATGGGCTGGGGCTGGGTCCAATTACTGGCAATTGTTAAATAGTAAGGAATTTGGGGAGCTAGGTGTTAAACCTTCAAAATCAGGCCATGATTAAGAATATTTATTGTACAGAAATTGACATCTATTAAAAATTGGGGAGGGTCTCCCTTTCAACTGGTTTATCAGCATATCATTGTGCCTCTGAAACTGCTAATTCAATCAATACTCATTTATTTGAACAATAAGCACATCTCACTCTGATTGAAAGGCCAGTTAACATTTGCATTAGTTTCTGTGGTTGCTGTAACAAATTGCCACAAACTTGATGACTTAAAACATGTGTTCTCTGAAGAAAAAAACAACAACCATGTATTCTCTAATAGTTCTGGAGGCCAAAATTCTGTCATTGGGCAGAAATCTAAGTGGCGGAAGGGATGTGCTATGGGATCTTCCTTTATCCACCCCATATCTTATGCAATGCTGGGAATGGAGTCACGGTTTCATATACACTAGGCAAGCACTCCCCACTAAGCTACATTCCCTGTTCTCTTATATTTTTATTTTTCATTTTGAGGCAGGGTCTATCTTAGCTGCCCAGGCAGCAGGACTCAAACTAGTCATCCTCCCGTCTCATCCTGAATGGCCGAGATTACAGGCCTGTGTTACCTGTGCCCCTTTCTAGTTTTACTATTTTATCATGTGTGCACATGTGCATGATGTATATGTGGGCACATGTGCCATAGGGTGTATGTGAAGGTCAAAGGAAGACCTTGTGGAGTCTTTTCTCTTCTATCTTTTCATGGGATCAGGGGATCAAACTCAGGTTGCCAATTCTGCAAGGAAGTGGTTTACCCACTGAGTTATCTCATCAGCCTACCTAGCTCTTTTTTTTTTTTTTTTTTTTTTTTTTTTTTTTTAAATAAGGACACTTGTGATTGCCTTGAGAGTCCACACAGATAATTCAGACAACCTCCTCCATCTTGAGATTCTAATTTAAACTTATCTGTAAGGAACTTGTTTCTTCTCCCTTCTTGTTATGGTTTGATTCTAAAAATGCTGAAGGCTCATCTGTTTAAGGCTTGTTTGGCAGTTGATACTTGATTTCAGAGGTGATTGGCTGTTAAGGGCTCTCACTTCAAGAATGAGTTAATCCGGGCCTGGAGAGATGGCTCAGCAGTTAAGAACACTGACTATTTTTGCAGAAGACCCAGGTTTGAATCCCAGCACCCACATGGCAGCTAACAACTGCCCCAAACTCCAGTTCCAGGGGATCCGACAGCCTCTTTTGTCCTCTGTGGGTATTTCACAACACAGGTGCACTTAGCTACATGCAGGCATAATATTCATACACATAAAATAAAAAATAATAAATAAAATATTTTTTGATGGAGTCATAATTTAGTGGAATTAGGAGGGTAGGAGGTGGGGTCTAGTCAGAGAAAGTAGGTCACTGGAGGTGTACTTTTGAAACGGATGTCTTGCACCTGACCCATTTCGTTCTCTCTCTGCACCTGTCAGGAGGGCAGCTACTTTGACTATCTATATACTCCCATCATGATGTTCTGCTTCCCCATGAATAAGTCCAGATCAACAGAGCCAAGTGAACACGAGCTGAAAACCTCTCAAACTGTGAGTCAAATTCTTCTTAAGTTATATATATATATATATTTGGTCTTTTTGAGACAAGGTCTCCCTGTAGCCACAGCTGACCTGGAACTCGCTCTGGACACCAGGCTGGCCTCGACTGCACAGAGATTCACCCACCTCTGCCTCCAAGTGCAGAGGTTAAAGTCATGTACCACCACGACTGGCTTCTCATAAATATTTTCATTGTCACAGCAATGGAAACTAGCAAAGACCTGGTATCTTTGGGAAGGCTATTTTTTCAGTACCACAATCCACCTCAGCATCTCCTTGTACACATACATACACCTGCACACACACACTACACTACATCTGTGTAATGTACTTAACAAACCATAAAATTAATTATAAAGAACAAGGTCTTAATGATAATGAAAGTGCTGGTTCTTCTTTTTTTTTTTGGCCTTTTTGAGACAGGGTCTCCCTGTAGCCCCAGCTGTTCTGGAACTCACTATGTAGACCAGGCTGGCCTTGAACTCACAGAGATTCACCTACCTCTGCCTCCCAAGTGCTGGGACTACAGGCGAGCGCCACTACGCCTGGCTCAAATGTCAGAAATGCCCTTTCGGAGCATTTGGATATAAACTGACATTTCAAGATACATATGCCCTGCTTCCCTCCACTTTCTACCACAGCACCATTTCCTAGGCTGTTCATAAAGTTGGTCCAGGTGCTCTTACTTAATTAAGTAGTTTACTTTTCTTATCTCAGTTTCATAGTGTCCATCTTTATCTCTTGGTTACTCAAGGTGAGCTTATCTCTGACACCAATGTAGGAGGATCATGGAAAGTACCTCTACTGACCAGGAATGACCCCTTTGGTACGTAAAATCCTTCCATCAGAAGGAGAAAGGAACTAATGTTTGATGAATGCCTGCTCTGTGTGAGGCTTGGTGCTAGTAGTTTTATGTGTTGGTAAAGTCCAAGAACATTTTCTTGAGGCTACAATAATAATCTGTTAGGATAGTTTTAGAGATTCAATTCAGGATATTAACTGAATTTAGGTAGCATATCTATATTTTTGCTGAAATGTAATTTTCTGTTATGAATAGAAGATGGTTGAATGTGATTTACATGGTAGCTAATGTTTTCTGAGGAAATTCAGGTCAAATTTGCTCAGGTTAGAAATGCTCTTTAGGCCCTGTGATTCTGTGTACAAGCAGGAAATGTGTTCCAAGAAACTGGACAAGTTAACAGTTAGTAGATCGAGGGCAGAGCTGAGGAAGATGGTGCCGGTTTTGCTACTATGGCTCAAAGTTTTTAATTCCTCAGATCTCTATCTGTAAAATTATGATAATAATTCCTACCTTTTAGCATTTTTGGAAGGATCAGAAATAAATTGAGGTGTACAAAATGCCTAGTAGATACTGAGTGTCAATAAGTGGTGATTACCATTGGCAATGTTACTAGATCTGCTGTAGATGGTCTGTGTAGCTCCCATTCTTATATGGATAACCTGATCCCCAAATTGATGATATTAAGAGGTTGGGAAATGATCAGCTCACCTCACAGGGGATTGGGATCCCTTCCTTCTACCATGTGAGGGTATGATATGACGTGGCAGTCTATAACCTGGAAGAGGCCTAGCCCCAGAACTTGACCATGCGTACACACTGATCATGGACTTAGGGCCTCCATAACCATGTGAAATAAATTCCTGTAGTTTATAAGCCTCCACTTACGGCATGTTGTTATAGCAGCCTGCATGAACTAAGTTCACAGTGAAATTAATACTGAATTTCAGACAAAGCACCATCTTGTTCTTGTTGCCTGAATCCTACAAGTGGTGCCCTTTATTCTTGCCTTTCCACTTGTGTGATGCAATAGAATGTGGTTATTTCCTTCTCCTCTGGGAAGGAATCTGGCCCTGCCAGGTCCCTGCCCCATCCCTCCTATGAAGCCTGTGGACTTTACCTTGGTTGGAATAACCTTCATGTAAAGTAACCTTTGCTCTGTTTATATGCTTATCTCTATACCTCACTAGTTTGAGCTGCTTGGGAGCAAGAAGGCAGGAACTCTTATTTCTGCATGTTTACTACCTAGCACAACTTCTGGAAGATGGAAAAGGCGCTAAATATTCTCTTCACATTGAATGGAATCGTGTTTCACTTTTTGAAATGTTAAGATATCTCAAGATGAATACTTATTTCAATCTTGTCTCAGGAGACCAATGGCATTGCTCTTTGGTACATTCCTTCCTTAACCTTATTTACTTTGGCGGCTGGTCAGCAATGTTCAACTTCTGTGACTTTGGATTCATTACTAACATGATAGATTTGGGGCTTTATCTCATCCTCTGAGCCTTAGACTAAGGGAAATTGGGGACCAATGGAAAATTTGTTTACTACCAACACCATAAGCTGACATTTGAGGATGCTAAATTAAGTCTTTGTATGCATAGTCTTATTTAATGTTTTCTAGAGCCCTACTAAGTAGTTGTTATTATTATTATGTCTATTTTATCGATAACAATACTGAACTTCAGAGAGTAATCTGACCAGAGTCATAGTCAGACTGGGATTGAACCTAGATCTGAAATGAACCTTCAAAGTCTGGCATTTGAACACCACACTACAATGCATCTACATACAAATGTTTTCTTTCTTTCCTCTCTTCCTCCTTTTCCCTTCCTCCTCTCTCCTCCTTCCTTTTTCTCTCTTCCCCTCCCTCCCACCCTTCTTCCTCCCTTCCCTCTTCCCTCCCTCCTCAGTACTAGAGATCCAACCCACAGCCTTGCACATGTTAAGCATGTATTCTACCATGGATCTATATTCCCAGCTCCTCAAATTATTTCTTTCTTTCTTTCTCTTTCTTTCTTTCTTTCTTTCTTTCTTTCTTTCTTTCTTTCTTTCTCTTTCTTTTTCTTTCTTTTTTTTCTTTCTTTTTGTTGTGGGATGTTGTCTGTGGATAGAACCCAGGGCCCTTTGCATGCTAGGTCTACCACTGAGTTACATTCTTAGCCCACCTCAAACACTTTATTAAACTATATTAAGGAACTGATCCTGAGAAACAAAAGCTGATTCAGGCTTTGACCAAATGCTAATTGAGCAGCTACTACAATTTTGTGGAGATTCCAGATTAGTCTCTGAATAAAGTAAGAAAAGAAAGAAGGAAGGAAGGAGGGAGGGAATCGAGGAAGAAAAGGAAGGAGGAAAAGTTTTACTGGATCTGGACTAGGTGAGGCAAAGAAGGGACCCAGGTCGCAGCATCTCAGGACTCACTCATAATCTGGTGCACTTGACCTCCACCTCTACAGGCTTTGTGCCTGGTTTATCTTGCCTAGTTCTAGTCCTGCATTTTGACTTTTGCTCTTGGGAAGCTCAGTGTCTAGCAAATTTCCCGTTATCAGTGTAGGTCAGGGCAGAAGAGAGGGGTCACACTGATTTGAATAAGGAAAATTTAATAGAATTATTAAATAGCAGTCTATTATTTAGAAATGTGGCAGGACACAGAGGGGCAGAATGTGACAGGCGGAGCCTAGGCATTTTGACCTTCAAGCCAAGATGAAGACTGTTTTTTCCTAGGGCTATGCCTGAGCAAGCATGACTTACCCTGTTTGTTAGGCAACATCAGATTCTGCAGTGTTTCCTTTCAGATCACCCCAGGCATCCAGGCTATTTAAAAAATCTAAATAACATCTCAGTCAAACTAACATTCTGAGAGAGAAATGTTTTAATCTGTCTTTTCCCAGAATGGCCTTTAGGTCTTGGAAGGTTTGCAAACAAGACCGGGTGATTGTCGATTTACTGTATCCGGAGATTTATGGGAACCCAGACATCCTGGCAGGACTACATATAAATCGCAACAAAAAATTAAATATAATTTGATATCCTCCAAACCACATAGTAGAATCTGAATGTAAGTCAAATCACAGCAGCTGTTTATTATCTCTCATTTAAACTACAGTAACAGGATTGCTTAAACAAATTCTCTCCCTCTCTAAAACTTTCAAAGTATTTAATATTTGCATGATGATTAATTTCCAGCTCCAGAGGAAATTCCCAAAGGGAGAGACAGCACAGAAGCATTTTAAATTACAAGAAGACGGCAAAGAGAAAAGAGAGAGCTTGCCAAGTTTTCAGTTTGGGGGCCTGCTTTCTTGGGAGAATTCTCAATAATGGCAGTCATCCTGGTGACTGTTACACCAAGGGCAAGATGGACAGAAGAACTCCATCTCAAGCATTTGACCAATACAGACTAACTAGGTGGAAGGTACAGTAGCAATTAAAGGATTATACCGCACCCCGCTTTTAGGGAGTGGTAGAACCTGAATCTTTCAGTAAGTTTTATTCTGTTCTTCCTAAGGGCAAAGTCCTTGTCCTCTGAACCCTGGAAACTCTTCCCTCACTCCTACTCCCTCATCCAAGGTGAATTCTGAATATTTTCCTTTTCGGAGGAGGCTTTCATGGGCTGGGGCATAGCTTAGTTGGTAATGTACTTGCCTGCATGCGAGAGGGCTTGTGTGAAGGTCCCAGCACTGCATATCAAAGCCAAAAGGCCTCATTGCTGTTTACTCATTGTGATTGGAGGGTGGGGTGGTGCTCTGGGAAACTATGCTTGTGGAAGTAGTAGGCCTGATATACTCAGGCTTGATTTAGTTGGCTTATGCAAGTAAGAAGTTGGGTTCTATCAGTGGCTCTAAACCTGACTATGCACTAGAATCACCTGGAGAACTTTTTTTTTTTTTAGAGTATCTTTCATTTACTCTCTGATAATTCATATATTATATATAATATCTCTTGATCATATCCACACCAACTCCCTCCTCTTACTCCCTCCCCCACCTAACACATTTCCATCCCACCTTCAGTGTCCTCTCCTGTTTTTGTTTTTGTTTTTTTTTTTGGTAGGGTCACCCTAGCCTCAGTCTGCCTGGAACTCACTATATAGACCAGGCTGGCCTCCATCTCACAGAGATCCACCTGCCTCTGCCTCCTGAGTGCTGGGATTAAAGGCCACCAAAGGCCACCACGCTCCATAATCCCCTCCCTTTTTGAAACCCATTCACCAAGTCTAATTAGTGATGCCTATTGTAATGTTGAATAATCTTGATGACTTGACCTTGTGCAGGTAATCATAGCTTCACTGGTCATGTCATGTCTAGAAGATAGCACTTCACAGCACTCCTCTCCATCCTCTCTGGCCCTTAAATTCTTTCTGCCTGAGCTTCTACCTGTTCCCTAAGCTTTGAGGGGGTTGTTACAGATGTCTCATTTAGGCCTGAGCACTCAACAGTTACTTTTTCTTAGCATTTTGACCAGTTATGAGTCTCTACATTAACAACTATCCACTGCAGGAAGAGGCTTCCCTGTTCAAAGTTGAGAGCAGCACTAATCTATGGGTATAAACATAAGTATTTAGAAGGCAGTTTGACATGACTGTTTGGTGAAACAACAGTGGGCTCACCCCATTACCTATGATCTCATGATCCATGGGCTTTGGACTAGGTTTACAGTACCAGCCATGAATTCACCTAGTGTGGTGGCTAATCTTGATTGTTGCTTGACGCACTAGGGAAGAGGGGACCTCAACTGAGAACTCTCCTCCATCAGATTGGCGTGTGGGCATTTTCTTGATTTCTAATTGGTATAGAAAAGCCCAGCCAATAATTTTCAGTGCCAGACCCTGGGTAGGTGAGCATGGGCTGCATAAGAAAGGTAGCTGGATATAAGCCTGGCAGCAAGCCAGTAAACAGTGTTCCTCCATGGTCTCTGTTTCAGTTCCTGCCTCCAGGTTCCTGCCTTGAGCTCCTGCTCTGGCCTCTTTCAATGATGGACTGTAACCTGTAAGTTGAAATAAACCCTTTCCTTCTCAGGTTGTGTTTGGTCAGCGTTTTATCACAGCAACAGAAAGCAAACTGGGATACCTAGAGAACTTTAAAATAACATAATACCTAAATCCCAAACCAGGTTTGATTCTAGCACTCAAGAATTTAGGCAGGAGGATTGAGAGTTCAAGGCTGGTCTGGGCTCTATAGGGAGACCCTATCTCAAACAAACAAACAAACAAACAAACAAACAACAAACAAACAAAAACCAAAAACCAAAAAACCAAAACCCAAAACCCCTAAAAAGAAATCCTAAGCCAATATCCTACCTCTGGTTAATTTAACGTAAATCTTTGGCAGGTGAGCCCAGAGTGTTATGCAAAAAATTTCCCTTCCCAAATGGGGTCTGGATATGGTTGGTGGGATGGAAGCTTGCATGGTTCAATTGGAAGGGGGTGGATCCTAGTGGGAAGTTCTTAGAGGATGGGACACCGTCCTTTAGGGATTCAAAGTAACTTTCCAGAGATCCATGACCTGTTGTTGAGAAAGTTGTTTTAAAAGCAAGCCAGATTCCTGAATCTTTCTGTGGCTTCCTGTTTAGAGACCTAGTCTTATTCCTCCTCCCATAAATTCCTTGTATTGTAAAGCCATTCCCCATTAGGCCCTTGATAGAGGTCAATCCTAACCTCTAGGGCCGTGAGCTAAATGAGCCTCTTTTATGTATTTATTTACTTTTTGCATGTGTGTGTGCATGTGTGGTGTACATGAGTATGGTATATGTGCACATGTGCGTTCAGGCACACATTCCTGTGCGCGTACATGCCCAGAGGTCAGGGGAAGATGTCCGAAGTCCTGTTCTATCACTTTATGTTTTACTCCCTTGAGACAGGGTCTCTCACTGAACCTGGAGCTAGGCTGGTAGCCAGCAAGCCCCAGCCATCCTCCTATCACCACCCCATCCCCTTATACTGCTAAGGTTACAAGTACATGTGACCATGCTCAGCTTTTAACATGAGTGCTGGAGATTTGAACTCAGGTCCTCATGCTTGTTCAGCAAGTGCTTTTACCCACTAAGCCATTTTCTCAGCCCAAGCCTATTTACTTATTTATTTGTTTAGGCAGTTCTGGGGATCAAACTCAGGGCCTCATAGCAAATGCTCTACCACTGACAACCTCCAAGCAGCCTTCTCCTCCTCTCTTATTTTTATTTTTTAAATAGAGTTGACCTGCTTCAGGTATTTCTTTATAATAACAATAAACAGACGGATACACCAAGTGAGAGGCAGACATGTACAACCAGGGCTGAAAAGCACTTCTTACTTTAATACTTTATATATCGATATCTGTGATGAACATATCAATGCACAAAACACTGTTCCTGGTGGGATAAACTCTCACTGAGAGGGAACCACGTGTGAATATTTATCTGTATTTGGAATAAGATAGAAACACACAAAAGGATGAAAGGAATTTCCCCTCAGAACTTCTAAAGTATCACATTGTCTTCATAATAGCGAGCAGTACTTATCAAACATCCCCTTCCTGGTCTCCTGTTTCGCACTTTAGGATGTGAGGCTATAGAAATCTGACTTCTGACTACGATGAAAATGTCTCCGTCATCTGGTGAGCTTAGTTCTCAAATAACTTTCTGTCTCTGCTCTGAAAGGGTTTTTCACGGAGGCATTTGTGAGTTCTCTGTGGGCATCTGCATTCTCAGCACTGAGAACCTGACATAAAGAGGTCATTCTGTGCATATTCAGTTACAATGACTAAACATATCTCATGACTGCATTGTGAAAAGCACTAAGTGCATAGGTCATAAATCACTCGCCAACCTTGGCCATCGTGGTATTCATCTCATGTCAGTTTCCACTAGGGGATTATTAATATGTCAGAGGTATTTGTGGCAAAAAATGAAAGTGATAATTCCATCTGTACTTACTTCTATTTGAAGGGCTAATTCATTTTTAGTTTACTCTTTGGTAAAAAAAAAAATCTGTCAACAGAGGAAAGGTTACTTGAACTTTTATTTTCCATCTAATACTATTTTTTTTCTTGAATGGACTAAGCCAGTCCAGTTCAGATAAGAATATAAAATAGTGTCCACACAAGGTTAAATTGATGCCTTGTTAATAATATTTTGGAGTCGTTTAATGAAAAGAGATGGCAGTGGTCTCCTGAGTGACTGATAATCCATTCTAAAGGTTGTTGGACAGGATTATCACACAGAATAGAATAAAGGTTTGGTAAACCTTTTCTTTTCTTTTTGATGCATGGTCGCATGTATCCCAGGCTGGCTTCAAGCTTACTATGTAGTCAAAGATGATCTTGAACTTCTGATCTTCCTGCCTCTACCTCTCCAGCCTTGGGATTACAGGCATGTACCACCACATCTGGTTTAGATGGTGCTGCTGTTGACATTTGTATATGCTAGGCAAGCTTGCTACCAACACTGCTATATCCCAATCACACAAACTTTTTTTCTTTAAAGGTCAAATAATGCATTATTTTGGTTTTACTACTCAACTCTGACACTGGAGTATTAAAGTCACGCAGATGATGTGTAATTGAATGGATATGATTGTGTTCTAAAAAAAAGCTCATTAAAAAATAGACTGCAAGGCTGAGGATGTAGCCCAGTTGGTAGAGTGCTGGCCTAGCATGCATGAAGTCCTGGCTTCCATCCGTAGCACTGTATAAACTGAGTGTAGTGGTGCATGCCTGTAATCCCAGCATTAAGGAGGCAGAGGCAGGAGGATCAGGAATTCAAGGTCATCCTCAGTTACATAAGGAGTTCAAAGTTAGCCTGGGCTACATGAGAACCTGTCTCAAAACCCCCCCAAAACAGAACAAAACCAGCCCCTCCCCCCAACAAAACCAAAAAACTCAGACTGCAGATGGGTTTGACATGTGAGCTACAGCATGCCCATTCCTGGATGGAAAAAACACATCAATGATAAGGTGACTCTCGGGTTATAGAGAAAAGGTGGCAGCTACCATTGGGAATT
Source organism: Nannospalax galili (assembly GCF_000622305.1). NCBI lineage: Eukaryota > Metazoa > Chordata > Mammalia > Rodentia > Spalacidae > Nannospalax > Nannospalax galili. Next base: position 672,405 of record NW_008348570.1, read on the forward strand.
TTAAATGAGCCCAAAGAAGCCTGTTTGTTAGGGTTCTACATGAGCAAGTAGGTCCATTATAATAGAAAAAAGTACGAGAAAACGGTAATGGTGTTGAGTGCTAATAGCAATTGTTCCTAATTCATGTCTACTGAGGACTTAGTACTTTTTATGTTTTAGCTCATACAATTCTTATAATACCCTTAAAGGACTACTATAGATAGATATCTTGATATTCCCACTTTGTAGATGAGGAAACTGAAGCATGGAGAGGTTAATTTTCTCAAAGACATATACTAGTAATGGAATGTACATAATCTGACTATGGAGATTTCTCCTCTAACAATGATGTACTGCTACCTCCCTGGGGAGGGCAGAGGCAAGTCCACAGTCTCCACAGCTAGGAGGGAACTGAAGGGTCTCTGTATGGATACAATAGTGTCTGTTCAAGTTATAGAGGTTTGCTATGCTGCTATGGGCCAAGAATAGTGCCTTAGGGGCCCCACACTGTGGGGATATCAAATATCCAGCATCCTTAGAAGATGGAGTTCATATCTCCCTTTGAGTAGAGAGAAGCCTTGTTTTCTGAAGAGTCCAATGAAGACAATGTCTCCCTTTAGGGTAAAATTGGGAAAATTTGGTTGTAGCCCATTATAAAAGACTGGGAATCTTCAGCTGTGGTGGAGCACTGTGTGTGTGCAGTAATGATCTGGGCTGCTCTGTGGTAGCCCCTTGAGACCCAGGAGACAAGGGAATGGATGCTAACATGAATCTCATGTTGTTCACTGTGTTGAGGGCAATAAACTCCTTTGTCTTTGGCCTGCATTCTCATCCCTTCTGCTAGTCCCCATAAATCCGTGGCAAGCTAATTTGTCATGGTGCAAGTAAGGGAAAATCTCTAACTTGCCACATTTCAGGACATATACAGGAGGTCATGAATGTTGGTCTGAGGATCAAGGTTGAGCAGTCATGATTTGATGAGAGAGAGAGAGAGAGAGAGAGAGAGAGAGAGAGAGAGAGAAAAGAGAGAGAATGCTAGAGGTCAACCTCAGGTGTCATTCCTCATGAACTGACTACCTTATTTTTTGAAACATGGACTCTCAGTGAGACCTAGGGCTCATGAATTCATCAAAGCTGGCTAGCCAGTAAGCTCTAAGAATCTATTTGTCTCTGCCTCCCTAGTACTGGGATTACAAGCGTGTGCCTCCATGCCTGGCTTTTCATGTGCATTCTCAGGAGTGAGCTCAAGATTCTCATGGTCAGCCAGGCATGGTGGCACATGCCTTTAATCCCAGCACTCAGAAGGCAGAGGCAGGCGGATCCCTGTGAGTTCAAGGCCAGCCTGGTCTACATAGTGAGTTCCAGGCCAGCTGGGGCTACAGGAGGACCCTGTCTCAAAAAGACCTTATAGACTGAACCATCTCCCCAGCTCCCTTGGTGCCTTTTTAATATGTATAGAGGACCGGAGGCCTGTACTGAAGCTGGAGAAAGGCAAGTCTCTACAAGCACCTGGAGTTCTTGCTTATGTAACTAGCAGGGGCTTTGTTCTTCTAAGTCCTAGACCTGGCCTGTGTACCTAAGAGTCACTGTTGGTTCATTAGAATTGTTTTCAATGAACCATAGCTGCAACACAAATATTAACACAGTGGTTCCCAAAATTGGCTGCTCATCAGAATCGTGTGGCAAAATTAAAATGACAATAAAGCAAATTCCTGAGCACTGAGTCATCTGCAATGAACCAGAATACCCAGGGGAGAGGCTCAGAAATCAATATTTTACAAGGGTCTCAGGTTAGAGGCAGTTAGTCCTTGCAGTGTTCTGACAAGGACTGCTTCTCTGTATTTAAATGTCTTCATCTGTTAGGAAAGAATGGGGCTCTCAACATGGGCATCTGCTAGTCACAAATGTCTACTTATAAAGTAAAATTAATACACATTGAATTATATTTAAAATCCAGTTCCACAGCTGCATTAGGCAGTAATGAATAGTCATCTGTGGCTGGTGGTTACAGTGTTATATGGCACAGATGGGGTACAATTCTACCACTACAGAAAGTTCTAAAATATTTTGTCATACCAGAAAGGAAACATGAAATAAAGACTACTGGGGTTGCACTAAAAGAGCTCAGGAACCAACATGAATATGATTCCATTGCCAACGATGGAATAGTTTGAGCCTGGTTAAGAATAACAACTGCAGGGGCTGGAGAGATGGCTCAGTGGTTAAGAGCACTGACTGCTCTTGCAGAGGACCTGGGTTTGATTCCCAGCACCCACATGGTGGCTACGAACCGTCCTTAACTCCAGTTCTAGGGGAATCTGAAGCCCTCTTCTGACCTCCGCGGCATTGCACGACATGGGTTGCAATACATCCATACACATGAATAAAAATAGTAAAATATTAAAAAAAAGAATAACAACTGCAATGGATTGAAATACATTAAATAAATATGTATATACACACATACAGTGTGTATGTGTGTTTGTGATATGTGCGTGTTCGTGTGGGTATGTGTGTATGTGTGTGTGGGTACATGTGGAGGTCAGAGATTGATATCCAATGTCTTTCTCAGTCATTCTCCACTTCAGGGACAGGGTTTCTCACTTAACCTGGAGGTCAGTGATTCAGCTGGACTGGCTGGCCAATAAGCCTAGAAATCTGCCTCTTTCCTCCCTCCCACTACTACTGCAGGTAGCTATAGACTAGAGCTGCTGCATTTGGCTTTTTGTGGCTACTGGAGATTTGAACTCAGGACTTCATGCTTATGTAGCAAGGCACTTTACCATCTGAGCCATCTCCCTAGCCCACATCAAATATATCTAAACCTAGGAGCTCATAATCATACCAAATATAGTTTGTTGATAACTTTTGGTAGATATTAGGGAACCAAGTCACTATTTGAAAACTGGAATACAAAGGGTTATTAAGCATTTAATCAATAGTTTTTATAAAGTCAGGGCTTGACGAATGCTTATGATGGTTCTGAGATCTACAGAGAAGGCTCATTAGCAGGTCCCAGGACTGAGCACCTACTGCCCTTTGCTGTGCCCAATTCCTAATGTATCCTTGTACTGGCTTCTCCAATTTTATTCTCCTCATATGCTGCATTCCTGTGGATGCCTGCAAGTCTCTGTCTCAGGTTCAGCTTTGACTCTGGTTAGGACAGCCTTCTAGTTCAAATTCCTGAAAGCATCAAATCCCATCTGATATGGATTCAGTAGCTCGGTTCAGATTCTAGTGCTGGCTCAGTTTCCTGTAAGGGGTCGCCCTTCTAGAGATGTAGGTGGGACTGAAAGTTCAAGAGGGAGAAGGGAGAGATGGCTGTGGGAGGCAAAACCGAGCACAAACCTGTATTCTACTTCCCAGGTGGTTTGTATCTACCTGAAGCTTAACCATTCTACTCCAGAGGGAGTCATAAATCTGCCCCAGGAACATTTTCAAAAGAGAGAAGCTGTCGAGTCCAAAGGTCAGTGGGAGGCACATTTCAGATGAAGAAAATGTACTGTTATGTGGGGGTTGGAAGGGGAAAAGTGAGGTTGAAAGCATGTGAAAACACTTTCGATCTATAGTATTAGGCACAATGGATAATGCCCCTCATATGGTGTAGTGCATAATAAATAACCCAGCGTACAAAGCAGGGTATACCTGTGTCATTATGCTCTGCACCATAAGCCTCGAACAGTTTGAGTAGGAAGATAACCCCGAAGAACAGAGGACTACTTCCCTTTATATCACTGAAATGCAGAACAGGTTCTCATCAACTGATCCTTAAATAGTAGATCCAAGGCTTGAGTTGGGGACAGGAGACATGTGTGAGGGAGGCAGGCTTAATCTTGACAATTTACATCTCTCTGTATACTCTGAGCCTCTCCATCCCCCTTCCCAAGTGTCTTACTGTTCCTTCTCAGTCTACTACCCCCTCTGTCATACAAAATCTCTCAGTTATAGATGTGGTGTTCTGACAGATGTTTAATAACAGGCTTTCCAGGAAAAAAATGTCAAGCTCTGATTGGCAATGTTTGCCAGTTTCCTTTGTGTCTGTCCTCCCGCCATGCCCACTGAAGCTGCCCATGTAACTAGTGCTGAACACTAGTGCTGCTTCTAGTACACTGTGGGATGAAAATACAGGCTAGAAAGGATGTTGTGGAGTGGTTTATATTCTTCCTAGAGGTAAGGTGATGTCAAGCGATGACCTTAAGCACATAGCTACCTGTGCAAGTCCGATGTGAATGAGCCCCCGGTAACCTTCCCTTGTCTCCGTGGTGATGTGTTGCAGATTTGACATCTCACTTAATTTCTGGCCTAGCTCTTAACTTCAATGTTATTGAGAACTTTATATTGTGGCTTTAAAAGAACCAGGAATTCAGCTGGTAAAAAGGCTTTAGATAGCAAGAGTGACTTGCATTCCATATTTATTGAAGCTTCGTCCATAAACAGGTAGGTTGTAGAATGCCTCACACCCACTCTTATAGTCATATCACACCCCTTTGTCCCTTGTTCGGCGTAATGCTAATGACACCACTCAGCTTCCCCAGGTACTACACACCCTGCTTCTCTGGGCCCAGTTCAAGTCTTCATTGGTTTTGTTTGGACGTCATCCAAGAGCTACATACCTCTTTCTTGGGAGATGTCTAGCTGGCACACAACTCCCTTCCTTTGGGGATATCAGCAGATAATGCATGCCTAACTTGCCATAGGTAATGGCAGGTGGCTTAGTCTGTACCTTGGCCCACAATCCTTGTCTTTGGGGGCTTTTTGGGGACAGATCCAGGGCCTCATCTCCTCTGGCTACCTCCCAAGCTGTGTACCAGTGATTGTGTTTGCTTCACCTCAAGCCTGGCCTAAACAGTCTGTTGTCCCCCACTTGGATTTCCTTTAACTAGTTGGTAACATTTTGCTTTTTCTTGGAGAGCCTTTGGTGCTAGGAATCCAGCTCACTGTAGACAGTCCAGAGGAATGCATCTTAGCGTGTGCAAAAAAAGAAAAAGAAAAGTGTGTCATCTCCTGGGTATCTCATGTCATCTCATCCATGATGACTCGCAGGAAAGAAACACTTCCTGAGTTGAAAGTGCTTGTTTCTTGTGATCTCGGGATCCACTTAAAATATAACAGCTCATTCAGTCTTCTCTCTCCCTGGGTGACTTTATCTTCATTTTAGATTGTGATTTGGTTTCTGAGACACAAGCAGGGGACTGTCCCTTCTCTCTGTCAGAGCTGGGGCCACTTCTCTTCCAGTCACACAAAGCAGCCATCAGTTGGGTTTCTTCATTTTAATTCTCATTTTCTTTCCATATCATTTCTTCTCATAAACACACATAAACACATCACCACCCTTCCTTATGAAAGCAGGAAAAGTTAGTACTATTTAGAACATTCTACACCCTGTCAGAGCACTCCAGGCAGCTCAGCTAACTTGCCACAACTTTGGGTTGGAGAAGTCACAGGGCTCAAGGTCAATGTGTCCTTCCTGCAAACTGAGAGTCTGGCTCTGCTCACTGTTCTATTTAGTGTAGAGGTCAAAGGCCTTGGGGACCCCAAATTGCCTTTAATTCAAGCCAAAATTATACAAGAAGAAATTCCAGTTTTTGCTCTCAAGTCTGAGGGGGCTGGTGGAGCTGGACCATCCTTGACCTTTCCTTCTATCAGTTGTCCATTGAAACTTGTGTCCAATTTGCCCTACAGCCTTCCACAGAGAGCTCCATTCTCTGATGTCTCTGGTGAGTTTGGAAGACTGCCAATCACACAAAAATGAGAGTGCCCAAGGGCAGAGAGTCTTCCAAAGTTGTTGGTTGTCAGAAAGATGAATGTCATCAAATGGCTCTGAAAGAGAAGATGAAAAGGATCAACATTGAAAGCATTTGTGATATTAGAGTGTCCAAGTCACTAAGCTCAAGATGAGATGGGAACCAATGCGGAGAGAATGCTGCAGTGGAACTGGCCAGGTTATGGGCAAGGTTTCAGGGGATTTACAGAGGTGACCGAGATAATGGGCACCAGTGACCCAAATCTTGGAACGAGTAAAATCGTAACAACCAAAGTTGCCCATGGAGATGTGTGCTTTATAATTAAATGTCCCCCAGAGGCAAGCATTGGGCCTGTGGCGAGACTGGCTCTGAGCCTTGCCCAGAGAACAAGTTATCAAATATGGAATGTAATTAAAGGCCTGTGAAAGATACTTGCACATCGATGTTTATGCAGCTCTGTTCATAATAGCTAAGTTAGGGAACCAACTCAGGTGTCCAGCAACACAGGTATGGATAAAGAATACGTGGTGTGTACACAGTAGAATTTATTTCATCAGCAAAGAAGAATGGAACTATGTTGTTTCAGAAAAATGGATATAATTGGAGATAATCATAGTAAACAAATTTAGTCAGTCTCAGAAAGACAAATGCTGTATGTTTTCTCTTATTTGTGATCCTTAAATTTCATATAGATACATAAAATCTTGTATGTATATGTGATATGAAAATAGAAATAAAATTGTTTAGGCAAAAAAGAGGAGACTAACAGGAAGTGGAAGGCCTGGGAAAAGGAGGTGCATATGATCATTGAAGAATGCAAACATGCATGCCGATGTCCTGATATAACACAGCAGTGTGACCAATGAATATGTACAATGAAAAAATTAAAATGTGATTCACATTAAGTTATTAAAAGAACAGACTAAAGCCTGCGAATGCCCAAAGGGATTCATAGTGCACACATGCGAACATGATGGCTCTCCCTGATTTGTTTTTCTGGTGATGAGATCAAAAGAGGGCCCTGGATACGCTGGGAAAGAGCTCTAGCAGTGAGCTTCACTTCTGGTTCTCTCTGTGTTTTTTAATAAGGTCTTTGTTTGGATAAGGGACTGTATTAGGTGTATACAGATCTTTAAAATGCATAAGATTCTGGAGCCTAGCGTATTGTGGTACTTAAAGAATGCTTTATTGACTGCCACATACTAAGGCTCATCTTCTGTCATGGGGCCATGACAGTGGCCTTTAAAGGAGTGGGTGGAAGGACTCAAAGCTTCAGAGTGTCCCACAGTTGTATACAGTGCCCAGTTCATGAGTACGTGGTTCTCTTTCTGGGGCAGTTTTCTTGTTTATTACAAAAGAATAAATGGGTGTTCCCTTGGCCTTAGCAGGAATAAGATATGGCACAGGGAATTAGTATAAGTCATGTGGGCAATATCATGTGAAATCTGTGAAATAGCCATTCCCTCATCTTCCTCGCTTCCAAAAATATCTTTCCAACTTATTCTCTATTCTCTATTGTTCTGCCCTGTGCAGCCAGGCCTTATAAGGCTACTGCAGGGTTGCAAGCTCTCACCATAGGAAGCTTTCCTTACTGTTCTGCCTGAGCTGTCTTCTGCTTAACTTTAGCTCATTATGTCTGTAAAGAAAGGGAGGGCTTTATGGGGCAAAAGGCCCAATCACTGTGGGAAGAATGAATCATTCCAAGAACCATGAGAGAAAGGCTGGAAGGGGAAGGCAGCTGGGGGCAGGAAGTTGGGGGTGGGCTGGTTCTTGACAACAGTATCAAATAGTCAGTCTTTTATGTTCATTCCTCCCACTAGGGGGTGCCCAGCATCCCAGAATAATCATTATTATTAGGAAGTTAAAGATTGATGGGGGCCTCTCCTAATAGAAAGTCAGGAGTTGACCCAAGTTTCCTGAATATCTGCTCTGCCTTGAGAATCTCTCTCTCTCTCTCTCTCTCTCTCTCTCTCTCTCTCTCTCTCTCATAATATAATCCAGGCTGACCACAAATTCATAATTTTCTCATCTCAGTCCTCTGAATTGCTGGGATTACAGGCGTGTAACACCATACCAGCAAAGCAGTGGTTTTCCTCCACACTGGTTCCACTGTACCATTACCCTAGGAGCTTTCCAAAGTCACAATACCTAGGACTATACCCTCAAGCTTAGAGTCTGTTGGCGTAGGGGTGGAACCGAAACTCAGTATTGTTTACAACTTCCTCTGCTGAGTCTAATGTTCAGCCTGCATAGTAAACTAGAGTGTAGATTTTCATGTAGACCTCAGTCAGGAGAATCAGATAACCGATCACTGGGTGAAGGATTCCACCACAGAACATCAAAGCTGTGTCCAATGCATATCTGATAAGTGCTAAAAATTGACCTGAAAATTGTATCCACCATCTCCCTCCCCCTCTCCCTCCCCCTCCCCCTCTCTGTTCAAATCACCAAGTACACAAATGCCTCTTACACAGTTGATATTTCTCAATCTGTGAAAACCACGGGGGATATCCTGAGTTCTATAAGACCCACTGATCTTGAAGTTGGTGCCTGGAGTAGCTGTGTCAGAAAAGTCTTCCTGGCCCCAGGAGAAGTGGCAGCACAATGAGTTTTTTAGACAGGAATCAAGAAGTTGTGGGGATAAGAAATGGGTGCAGTAAGGGGTTGGATAGAGGAAATGGATGGAGTAAAGACTAAGGATGGGATGAGAATCTGAGGGACAGTGAGCAAAACAAGTGTGGGATGGAGGCCAGGGAGAGGTGAGGTTATTTTGAGAGTCTCAACGCATCCTTCAGAAAGCCCACAGCAAAGTTTTCAGGCATGGATTTTTTCCCCTGGTTCTGGGGATTGAACCCAGGGCTTCTTGTATGGCAAGTGCTCTGCCATTGAGCTATATACTTAGCCTTGGCATAAACATTTTTGTGGCTTGAACGTGAGGTCTTATATAATATCTGGATAGAAGTGGATTCAAATTTCCACTAAAGTGTTTGATAGCCATGTGACTCTGGGAACTTGGACAAATTATACAACATCTTTGATTCTCAATTCTTTCATCTTCAAATTGAGACTAATAATATTAGGGTTAATTGAAAATTTTAAAAACAAGACATACAAAGCACTAAGTAAAACTAGTCTTTTTTTTTTCTCCTATTTTTCCTACTTGAAAACAGCCTAGAGCAAAGAAGCACATTCTCACTACATGACCTTGGAGGTCTAGGACAAGAGGGTCTACCCTGGGCACCTGGGGTTTCTGCACTGAAGAACTTACAGTGAGTGTTTAGGACATACCAGGGCTCTTTGGATTGTCTCTACTTCCTTGTAGTGGTGGAGCCGTGGTTTAGAACCCAGGTCCCTGATAGACTTCTAGAGGTTTTTATCTGGTCGTGAGGCTTTTGGTCTTGGGAATTGTCTTATCAATGTCTCACAGAGAGCAAAAGCCCGGCCCAGAACAATGCAATATTCAGCTCTATTAATGTTCAACTGCCTTAATATGAGAGCGAGCTCCTGCCTTACAGCATAGTTCTCCAAAGCACAGGCCACAGGCTTACCTGTATCAGCATCAGCAGCTGGGTCCCTGCAGTTAAGACTCCCTAAAGTTTAAAAGCAATTCTTTACATACGTCCTGGTCCTAGGAAACATAATACTGAAATCTGTGAGAGCTCTTGCAGGGGAAAGCTGGGACTCTTGGGCAGACTTCTTTTTAGAAAGAATTTTATTTTTAAAGTTAGTTCTTTAAAATGACATAAAACTACATATTTATGGGATGCTATGTGATGTTTCAATATATAAATACATTGTATAATGTTCAAATTTGGGTAGGCATGTTTTTCTCCACAAGCACTTATTTCTTTGTAGTGAAAACATTTAAAATTCTTTTTTTCTAGCTTCTCTTTTGAAACCCACAGTGTATCATCTCTTCTAGACTGGTTCTTTATTGCTATGATAAAACACTGACCAAAAGCAACTTGGAGAGGAAAGGGTTCATTTCACCTTACAGCTCACAGTTCATCATGGCGGGAAGCCAGGGCAGGAGCTCAAGGTAGTAACCTGGAGGTTGGAGCTGAAGCACAGACCACAGAAGAACGCTATTACTGATTGCTCCTCTGACCAGTACTCAGCCTGCTGAGACCCCCTGACCAGGGCTGGTACCACCTAGAGTGGGCTGGACCCTTCCACAGTACAATCAAGAAACTGTCTCACAGACATGCCCCAGAGTTGGCGTGATGGAGGAAGTTTCGTAATTGAGAGTCCCTCTTCCCAGGTGTGTCAAGTTGACAACTGAAGTTAATCATGAGTTTATCCTTAATTCATGAGCATTCCATAGTGCAGTAGACCCCCAGAGCTTATTTCTCTTGTCCAGCTGAAACCAAACCCACTGACCAATCTTTCCCCATTCCCTCTCTCCCACTTTCCCAGTCTCTGGTAAACACCATTCTGCTCTCAATTTCTGAGAAGTTGTTTTTGGATTCCTTTATGAGTGAGATTATGCCATATTTGTCTTTCTGTGTCTGGTTTACTTCACAGAATGATCTCCAGTTCCACGGGGACAGACTTCATGTTGCTTTTGAAAACCAAACAGGTGTTCTTGACCTTGACATTTACAGAGCCAAACCAGCCCTTAGTCACGTAATTCCCCTAGAACTTCCTAAATGTGCACAGGGACAATCACTAGAAGGTCATAGGAGACCATTTCCCTGAACACCTGAGGAGATGGAGGTGTTTGGAAAGTCAGTTGGGTTAATTTCTGAACTACACTGCTGGCCCAAGGCAGCCCTCAGCAGTGGTGGCAATAGCAGCCTTGAGCAAAGACTGTTCAAAGTGTGGGAAAGTCACAGATCTCGTTTGTGGGGCTCAGGGGACGCCATGAAAAAGTCTGATCTAAATTGCACTTTCCTTTGTAAAGTACTAGCTGCTAAGTAGCTGTGTTTAGACGGTTATGGCCCTTTCACCAAAACCGTGATCTATGACTTTACAGCTTAGAGACACAGGCTCTGAGCAGGTAGGTTTGTCCGAGAAGAGCTGCATGGATTGGCTTTTTTGGATGCATCACTATTAGAGCCGAAACTTTTCAGAGAAATAAAAGGGGCATCAGGCCTACATTAAACTTTCTTGGTTCCTGCAGCCTTCAGGGCTACAGAGCGTCTACTTCAGAGTGTGCTGTAAGTAGAGGGTAAAGATGGACAACAATTCTGCACAGCAGAATTGCAATGCATTCAAAGGCATGCTGGGAGTTGCAGAAACATTTTCCAGTGAGGATTCATGTCAGTTTCAGAGTGCTCAAAACAAGCCTAAAAAATATGCTGCCAGGAAAGCAATTATTGCTGCCTTAAATCCTTACTGGAACAAAATGTGAAATAAAAACTAGTAAAAGAGAACAAAGCAGGTCATTGTGTAGGAAACCTCACTGTCCTGTGTACCTGGCTGGTCTGCTGGTGACTCAGGGAGGTCAAGAGCTAGGCTGAGTGGAGCTGTGTTCAGCCTCCAGTTTTCAAGGGGGACTATGTTCTTGAAGGGGGTTACAGGTAAAGGGTTCCCCTCCATGGAACATCATTCTTGCCCTTCCAAGTCTATTCTGTCCCTTTCTGTTTTCTAGGAACAAGGGGGATTCATCTGACTCAACTGGAGATGGCTCCCTTCCCTAATTTATTGTTCCATTCCTGAGGCATCCTCCTTCCCATTGCAGTGTGAACAGACAGGCTCTCCGAGGAGGGATGCACACCCTGGGCACAGAGGCAGAGCTGCCCCTCCACGGACCCAAAGGGTGACAAACCCCCAACGGCCTCTTTCTCGCGTCCTTCATCAAGTTTTGCTGGACTGGAAAGGAAATGAATTCCAAAGGCAGGAAATGACCCAGAGACCGGAATAACATGTGAAAAGCTAAACCCGAGCTTCCGCCACTTTGTTTCAAAGCATTCTAATCTGTGGTCCAGGAAGCCTAACCCATTGCCAGATGGAGATCTGTTTTCAGATGGTTTCTTGGCATCTGCCACTCCTGGCTGGTGACATTTGCTGGGGAAAACCTATCCCCACATCTTCAGACTTCTGGACAGGTGTAGCCCCAGGAAAGTCGAATCTCTAGCTGACAGTGCCAACCATCTGATCTACCTCATCTGCAGCCAAACTGCAACTGGACTCCAGCCTAGAATGCCAGCACATGGAGTCTGTTCTTGAAGATTTGCAGCATCTGAAATCAAAGTGCCTATGCTGCCAAAAAAGGCTGGCTCCCTCGCCTGCTTCATAATCCCTTCTCACCAGGCATTCCTAAAGAAAACCAATGAGTCAGGAAGGAGGAAAAATGTGTCTGAGGGAGGCCTGGGGGTGGACTGGTCTATCTCACTGCTTCTGAAAATTCCCTCTGGTTTTGCAACCCAGTAACACTTGGGGGTTTGATTTTCACTTTTTCTGTTTCCTCCTCTGTCAGCTCTCACTTCTAGGACCCTTCATTTACCACTCCTGTAATTAGCTCTGCAAAAGCTGGAGGCCCTGGGATGGGAAATTAGTCATTGTTGTATAGAAGTTTAGACTTACTTCACTTTTATCCCCAGGAGCAGGGCAAGAAAAAGCTCTTACTCCTACTTCCAAAAGAAACCATCATTCAACTGCTTTGTTCTGACTCCGGGCCTGTACTTTTCCCAGGCTTTTAATTTTTATGGAACACCATCCATCAGTCTTCCCACTGAAGGCTGTGAGCCAGTTGGAGTCTAAACACTGTGAGGTGGCTTGTGGGATATCTGCTCCCAATAGGCATCTAACTAAGAACCTTCACCCTTCTGCCCCTAGGCAATTAGAAAGTAAATATAGATGCATGAAAAATGTACCTCTCTGAACACTTTTGAAATGCTGAAGACATTAAAGTCTAAAGAATCCAGTGTGTTTGTTGACACCTGACCTGTGGATAAGCCTCAGCAAGCCCAAAGCGAGAGATTCAGAGTGAATATGGTGAAAAACCGGACCAGGGAAGGCACTACCCGTCAGGCATCAGACACCTGTCCTGGAATGCAAAGCCTCTCGGTGCCACTATCAAAAATTGTGTTCTGTGTATTATGAGAGGTTTTAAAAATACGTTCTGATGAGCTTGGGTTTATTCTCAAAAAGGGAATATAGGCCCCTGTTACAAGATAGTAGCTTAGTATCAGTCTAGGTTGTATCGACTGTATGTAGCTGTTTGTGAAGAGTGGCTAAAAGAAGCCTGGAAAGCTTCATAAGGGAGGGGGGCATCAAATACTGACTTGTTTTCTTTGCCTATAGAAAATGAGTCAGAAAAAGGTTAGAAAGAACCACTGACATCAGCCAAACTGGATAGTTTATGTGATGAAGACGATGGCAACAATCATGAAGAGAAACAGTGACCCAGGAGAAAAACAACAGCAATGGCCACGGCCTCAAGCTATGCTTACACCTAGATGTGCTCAGAGTCACGTATAGGATCCTGAACTTTTGACTATAATAGCAAGAATTTAGGGAGAGAAAAATAAATAAAATTGGACTGAAAAATCAAGATTAGACAAATACACAGTTGGAGATGGTTTACAATTAGTAAGAAAGGAAGCAAATTAAACCTATTTTTATATTGCTTCCAGTCTTAATTACCTGTTAAAGCCCGGCATAATGAAGTACGGATACAGTTATTTTAACGTACAACAGAGTCGAAAAATCTATGGTGTTCTGTCTGGTACATATTTGAGATGTCTGGCCACTGAGGGTCAGCTAGTCTGTGTTCACAAAAATGGAGAAGGTCATAGAACTGGGAAAATGAACAGCAGACCCCAATCTTATCCAAAGGAATATTGACAACTGATTACTGCTAGATGAGGAACAGCTGACCTTCCTAAACAAAGACCTTTAGATAGGCTGACTAGATTCACCAGAAGGGCAAGTAGTGGGGAATGGCTGGGGGTGCCGACAACACAGCAGATAGTAGCAGGGATATCAGAGTATAAGGGCTCTAGTGGTGGGGGAGCTATGGGAGGGTGCTATTTGGGAATTGGGTGTAAAAAAAAAATTTAAAAAAAATGGAGAAGGGCAGATGCAATTTATGAAGTATTGGCAGTGGAAGGCCTGAGCTGTTTCATAATGGCCGAGGTTAAATTCTGTTTAACTTTAGGCTTAACAGGGGTTGTTGCTGAACATTTTTAGCAGATGCTATAGTTTGTAAATGAGAAAACAGAATTTAAAAAATTAGAATAGAGTCCTCATTTGCAAACTGTACCCTAGACTTCTGGGACTCCACAGCAAATTTACATGGGTGCCACAGCATATTTCCAGTGCCTGAGGAAATAGTGATTACTGATGTGTGTGAGACATCAAGTGAACTCTGAGCGCAAGGTGGTTCAGTTTCAACATGAGTTTGTACAAAATTACTCCCTTGGGTGTTTTATTGACAGGCCAGGTTCTCATAGCTCTTGTTATAAAATGCAGATGTCAGGTAGAAATCAGTGTTGAGCAACACCATACTTGTTCTGATTTGAGTTCTTTCTGATTTGAGATGTTTGGTACACAATTGATATGCACATCCTTTTATAAGTAGCATCCTTTTATTTTTGATTTTTTCATGTTTCAAAAAACTAACTTGAAGATTGATTTTTGTAACTTTTTCAAACGGAGAAAATAACACATCCTTGAGGAAAGGTGAGGGGTGGAGGTGTAGGCCTTTGGTGGGTGATAAGGACAGCAGCTAGAGGCCTGCCCAAGGAGAGCTCCACTCTCCCATGGCCACTCTGCACAACATCTTTTTATAACTTTTACAAATAATTCATTTTAAAATGAATTAAATCCTTCCTTCCTTCCTTCTTTCCTTCCTTCTTTTTTTTTTTTTTTTTTTTTTTTTTTTTTTTGAGCCAGGGTTTCCTATAAGCCATAGCTAGCCTGGAACTCGCTATGTAGACCAACCAGGTTGTCCTCAATCTCACAGAGACCCTCCTACCTCTGCCTCCTGAGTGCTGGGACTAAAGGTGTGTGACACCATCCCTGGCCATATTCTACTTTCAATCTATGTGTATTATTTTATTTAATTTTTTTCAATTTATTTTTCATTTTATGTGTATGAGTGTTTTGCCTGCATGTGTGTAGGAGGCCAGAAGAGGGCATCAGATTCCTTGGAACTTGTTAGCTGTCATGTGGGTTCTGGGAACTGAGCTTCGGTCCTCTGCAAGACCTGCCAGTGCTCTTAACCACTGAGCCATCTCTAGCTTGAATGTTTTTTATTAATGCAACTGTTTGATAGACTGTTAAAAGCTGCCATATATAATATTACTTAAACTATTTCCAGTGGAAGATATCAAATGTATTTTTCTAATCTGTCATGGACTATATTATAGTTAATTTTTTGTGTCAATTTGTCTGGCTGGCATACCAGATACTAGGTCAAATATTATTTTGGATGTTTCTATGAAGTTTTTAAAAATAAAATTAACATTTATATAGCAGACTTTATTAAAATGTTTATTTTTATTATGTGTATGAGAGTTTTGCCTGCATGTATGTAAGTGCACATGTGCATACAATTCCCATGGAGGCCAGAAGAGGGCCTCAAATCCCCAGGAACTGGAATTATGGACAGTTGTTAGCTGCTGTGTGGATGCTGGGAACCAAACCTGGATCCTCTGTAAGAGCAGCCAGTGCTCTTAACCACTGAGTCATCTCTCTAACCCCATATTGTTAGACTTCTGAGTAATGTAGGTTGTCCTCCTTAATGTAGGTAATGGGCCACCTCTAATTACTTAAAGGCCTCAATAGACTGAAGGCTGACTTCTGAGCAAGAAGGAATTCTGCCAGCAGACTGCCTTTGGACTCTGTACCGCTTTTCTGTATTTCCAACCTATTTGTCTTACCCCATCAAATTCTGAAATCACTAGGCCTCCTCCATTGTATGAGCCAATGCCTTAAAATAAATTTCCAGGGCTGGAGAGAAGGTTCAAAACTCACGTAAAAAGTTGGACAAGTTGGTTGCTACAGTGCATGCCTGTAATCCCAGTGCTAGGGGGCAGAGACTGGTTGATCCCTGGAGCCTGCTGGTCAGACTGTCTAGCTGAATTGGTGAACTCTATGTTTAATGCTGGATTGTATCTTTAAAATTTGGTGGTGCACGCCTTTACTCCCAGCACTCGGGAGGCAGAGGCATGCGGATCTCTGTGAGTTCAAGGCCAGCCTGGTCTACATAGTGAGTTCCAGGACAGCTGGGGCTACAGGGAGATCGTCTCAAAAAGACCAAAAAAAAAAAAATAATAAAAATAAAAAAATTAAGGTGTGAGGGGGCTGGAGAGATGGCTTAGCGCTTAAGAACACTGGTTGTTCTTGCAGAAGACCCGGGTTCGAATCTCAGCACCCACATGGCAGCTAACAACTGTCCGTAACTCCAGTCCCAGGGGATCCAACAGCCTCTTCTGACCTCCATGGGCATTGCACAACATGGGTGCATTTACCTACATGCAGGCAATACACACATACACATAAAATAAAAATAATAAAAAATTTTAAAAAGGTTTAAAAAAATTAAGGAGTGACTGGCAGTATAGCTTAGTGGGTAAAAGTGCTCGCCACCAAGCCTGACAACATGGGTTCAACCCCTGGAATCACAGGGTAGAAGGAGAGAACTGACTCCTTCAAGTTGTCCTTTGACTTTCACATGTGTGCTGTGATATACACACAGTAAATAAATAAATATTTAAAAATTGGAACTGGGCATTGGTAGTGCATACCTTTAATTCTCAGCACCTGGGAGGCAGAGGTGGGGGGGGTCTCTGTGAGATTGATGCCAACCTGGTCTATATAGCAAGTTCCAGACCAACTGGGTTACAGGGAAGCCGAGGCACTTGAATCTCTGAGTTTAAAGTCAGCCTAATCTACATAGTGAGTGCCAGGACATCCAGGGCTGCTTAGTAAGAACTTGCCTCCAAACAAACAAAGAAAGAAGTGGACAAACAGTTTGAAAGGTGGAGCGTGTCTAAGGAAAACACTTGTCATTAATCTCTGGCCTCCATATGCATACACACTCATGCACACTACTTGTGTAGTCTATATATATAGAGACTACAACTAACTAAACAAATGTCTCTCATCTGTCTGTCTATCTATCTATCTATCTATCTATCTATCTATCTATCATCTATCTATCTATCATCTATCTATATCTATCTATCATCTATTATCTATCTATCTAATCTTTCTCTCTCATCTACCTACCTATAAGCAAATGGTTCAATTCTCTGGGGTTCTCTGCTACAGGCTTTTAAAATACACAGTAAAAAATTTCTATAGATAGGTTGATGCCTCCTCCCAAGGCTCAGGGACCATCACAGAATAAGGGGCCAGAAAGATTTGTAAGCACCAGAGGCCTGAGCAATACAGTGTCTTCTAGACATGACAGGACACAGGACAACCACACTCATGAATTCATAGTGGCTGTGGTTGTCTGCAGAAGATCAAGCCAGTCAACGTTCCAGAAAGGAGGGTAGAATGTCTTTTGAGCTCCAACCCCTAGATGAGGGGCTACTGACAATTGATGGCTTCTGGGAGAGGGAGTGTCAGTTTTCTTTAAGAGTGTGGCCCCTGGTAGGCCAACCATGCCCCAGTGGATGGTCCCACACCCATGAGTATATGGGCTTCACAAATTGAACTTGGTGGGTTATAAAAAGAAAAAAAAAGGGGTGGTGGTGGTGCTGGAGAGACGGCTCAGTGGTTAAGAGCACCTGCTGCTCTTGCAGAGGACTCTGGTTCAGTTCGCAGCACTCACATGGCAGCTAACAACCTTTCATAATTCCAGTTCCAGGGGATCTGAAGGCTTCTTCTGGCCTCTGTATGCATTGTACACACATGATTCACTTATATACATGCAGACAAAGTATTCATACACATAAAATAAACATAAATTTTAAAAAAGAAGAAAAATAAGTACATGAAGTTGGGAGGAAGTGGGAGGTAGGGGGTGGATCAGGGAAGTGTTAGGGGAGGAGTTGAGAGGTGAATGTAGTCAAAATACATTGTAACAATTTATGAAATTGTTAAAGAATTAATAGTATTATAGTAAAGAAACCAAATAGGTTTAGGTGCTTACATACTTTGACATTGTCAAATTGTTATAAAAGGTTCTAAATGCTTCCTTTAAGATTCCTTATTTAGCTTGCCTATGATTGGTAATGAAGAGTTTATGGAATATGCTTCTTAGAGTATTACTGAACTCACAAAAATATAAATATCAAATCAATTTATATCTATATATTTATGTAATTTTTACTATAAAATTTTTCTTTTTTTATAGACTTTTTAAAAATAGGGTTTCCTATAGCTCTAGCTGACCTGGATCTCACAACGTAAACCAGGCTGACCTGGATCTGCCTCCTGAGTACTGGAATTAAAAACATGCACCACCACACCTGGCTTTACTGGGATCTAATTTTAAAGTTGCAAAGCAAGTACAGAAATATCCCACCATATATACACCATGTCCTCTATATGCCTTCCTCAACGCTCTCAATTTTAGTATCTGTAGAACTACAGGACAAGTTTTAGAAGGAAATTAACATTGGACTACTACTAGTAACTAAATGTCCTTATTCCAATTCTACCATATATAATTTAAAAGGCAAAGTTACAGCTCAAAGATGCACAAATTTAGTAACCTCTAGACCAGGAAATTTTTTTCATAAGTTGAGTCATTATTTTAATTGTAGATGAGCCATCTGATAACCAGAAACGTTTGACAATAATTGTAGACTGTTCTGCAGAAGAAAATAGAAACCACAAAAACCAGTTCAAAGCATCTCATACTCACTGATCTAGTCAGTGCTATAGCTCCTAAGCTTGTCCACATTACTTTCAGGAATAACACATCCTTTACCTAGAAAGACTGGTCACCTAATGACAGAATGTGCAGAGTGCTTGATGTGAAGCTGGAATACGCATTTTTTTGGTCACGCTCTCCTTTATCTCCTATGAAGCACGAGGTCTTACAGGAAGAACCCCCCTCTGGCTTCTGGGGCCCTATTGTAATGACTGGGAAGAGTTCTGTTGTGCCTCTAACACACTGCTGTCATTTGTGGAGTGCTGTGAACATTATTCATCGGTCTGTCTTACTCACCAGTGTCTCAGTGCTTAGGCATAGCAGGCATTGATTCATGCTCACTGAAGGAATGAATTGAACATAAAAGTTCACATCAACCATTTTTTTTTCACTACCTGATTGTGTTGGGAAAAGATCCCTTCACTTAAAATTATTCCGGTGAATAAGACAATGTTGTGTTTCAGTTAGAGAAATGCTTTCAAGGCTTTCTGCTTGAGAAACAAGCTTTGAATGTCAGGTATGACTTCAAAGCTGTTTAAGGCACATCACTTTTACCAATAGCATAAATGTGTGGTGCTGTTACTCAGTAGATTGATTATATTCCATGGGTAGTTTTATCCACCTCAGTAAAATCTGCTTTCTCCCCAGGAAGAAGGGCTGTTATTAATTACTATGGGCATTCAGCATTTCTTAAAGATTTTTTATTTTTACTTTTATTTATGTGCATATGTGTACATATCTGTGTATGAGTATATGCATATGAATGTTGGTACCCGAGGAGTCTGGAAGAAGGCGCCCTATCCCCTGGAGCTGGAGTTACAGGCAGGTCATGAGCTACTTGACATGGGTGCTGGGAACTGAATTCAGGTCCTCTGGAAGAACAGGAAGCACTCTTAACTGCTGAGCCATCTCTCTAGCCTCTAATTCAGCAGTTCTACAGTGTGTGTTTTCAAAGTGTTCTGGTCTTGTACTTAATGAGTGTGCAGGTATAGGTAAGGACAGAGGACTTCACCTGGTCTACAGGTTTCTGGTCTTCAGTACATTTTTGATGACTGACTCATTCCTGAATTCTGTTGAAGACAGACTGGTGTAAAGCTTTGGGAAGAAAGTCTCCCCCACTTTTGCACAAGGAAGTATGGACACGGGAAGAGGCAGAGTGAGGAGGACAAGAAGGGAAGAAGTTGGGAAAGACTGATGGCTGGCGGGGGGTGGTCACAGGAGGAAGGAATTCCTTTTGGATGGGAATAGAGCCATCTTCTGAACCTCTGCCTCATGTCAGTGACCTCTAGACTGGATTAGGCACACATGGTGTATTTGCTTTTCAAAGGAGTAGAGCTTTGGGGGTTGGAACTACTGTTTCTCAAGAGCAAATTGTTTGGGGATGACTTTTATGAAGTCAGTGGTCAATTTTCAGCATTGTGCTTATAATTTTCATACCATGCACTTCTAAAGCTAGAGGAGATCTCATGCCAAGAAAAATGTACAGGAATTCAGGACATAAAAAATGCTATAGTGGACTATTCTCGTGGGAGGTGTTACAGTTAGGGTAGTGCGACAAGGAAACTGCTGATCCTAAGGGTTCCAAGTGGGAGGACACACTGTTGGGAAATCGAGAGGGGGGTCATTCCCTCCTCGCTATCCTCACTTCTTCCATGGACCTGTCCAGTAGTCTGCTCTAGCTGAGAGAACGAGAAGACAGGAAGCACTTTGATGATGAAGACTGAGAGTTGGTGATGTTGGTTTGAAGGACGATAGTGTATGAGATCCCTGGGAAAGACTCAGTAAATCTTCCCTACAATCCCCTTTAAATTAACAGAGGATATTTGCATATTTTGGTGTTATTAGGCAGTGACCACAAATAGTTGTCTGGAGCACAACTTAGAAGAAAGGAAATTTGAGAAGATAAAAACATAAACTCGAGTCTGCTGTTGGGTTGGCTAAGGAAGTGTGGAGGCGGTCATGGGCATGTCCTGCCATATGCCCCAACACTTACCTCATCCATGGGCCAGGCAGGCCTGGTTGGCCTCGGCTGTACACTGGAAAGCCAGGAGCTCTTGGCAAAACAGTAAGATGCATTGCTCTCATCCAGGGTGGAGGCTCAGGTTCCGCAGCTATGGAATAATCCAAGGATTAAGTAAGATAATGTCTGCAGAAGCCACCTACACAGAGCCCAGCATCAGCAGATGCTCAGAACGAAGTTGATTTTCTTCCCTGCTGTGATTTCATAAGCGCTTGGAGTAGGTGGGTGTCTGAAGATACTGTGTCTCAGACAATGGCTTGATGCCATGAAGGTATTCTATACTATCAGAGATATGAAAACTTGGACCCCTACAACCGCCCCATTCTCTCATGCTGGTTGAGACGAGTCATGGTGAGGGCTGCCGTTTAGTCTCCTCCTTTGCCAAGTGTTAAGGGACTGGGAAATCATGTGGCCTGAAGAAACACACTGCAGGAAATGGTCTGGATTTCAACTCAGAAGAGATCCATAAACACTTGCACCCACAGGGGCTGTTGAAATTTCAGTTTGGGGTCAGGACCTTATTTCAGAGGCACCTGACCGAGGGTTTCTTCCAGAATATCTTATCAACTTTTCACAGATATTTTGCTTGAAACTCTAAGCCCAGAGGGTAACATGGAGCCTTTAATCCCAGTTGTTCCACTCTCTACCAGTATTTTATCACATCCACAGAGTTCTCACTATTTGTGATTATAGCATCTGTTGGTGCTGGGCTCTGGGTAGGCAATTCTATCTGCCTCATATTCTTGGCCAAAAGGCAAGTGCCCCTGGCCACCTGTCCTTTCAGCCCTTATCCATCAATGGCACTGAGCACTCTCATTATGCAAGCAAACACAGATTCTTGCTGGGGATGGGGTGGTGTGAGTGGAGACCACGCCATCCTAACATGACCTTCCCCTCAATCTACCATATTCTCTTTCTTCTTTCACAGAAACTTCTAGAAAGAATATCTACACTTGCTAACCCTGTTTGCCCACTTCCTACACATTCCTTGGGTCACTATCAGAACAGTCCCTGTTCTGTCAAGCCAACGAGACAGCTTTAGGCAGGGGTACTTACCTTCCTTGACCTCTCCACAGTGGGATTCACTGTTGACCATCTCTTCTCAGATACACTGTTTTTCTCTTTTAACTTTGGTGCTGAAGCTGTTACGCAGGGTCTCATGCATGGCAGCCTAACACTCTACCACTGAGCTAGTTATACACCCTCCCCGCCCCCCGCAACACTCTTTTCTTGGTTTAAGGGATACAAGACCCTTCTGATTTCTTTTTATTGTGTCTGATCAATTATCTGCTATTTCTTTTGTAAGTTTATATTAGTCTTTTTGTTAGCTCTCTTTTCTTTTTTCTTTTTGGATTTTTGAGACAAAGTTTCCCTGTAGTGCCAGCAGGCCTGGAATTCACTATGTAGATCAGGCTGGCCTCCATCTCACAGAAATCCACCTGCCTCTGCCTCCTGAGTGCTGGGATTAAAGGTGTGTACCTCTACGCCCAGCTTTCTTCTTGTTAGCTTTTTAAATTTTACTTATTTATTTATTTATTTGTTTATTTATTTATTTATTTTTGAGTGTTTTTTGCCTGCATGTATGTAAGCACACCCATTCCATGCATGTAATACCTGGGGAGACAAGAAGAGGGTGTCAGATTCCCTAGAACTCGAGTTTTGGAATGTTATTAGCTGCCATGTCAGTGCTGAGAATTGAACCCAGGTCCTCTGAAAGAGCAGCCAGTGCTCTTAACCATTGAGCCATCTCTCTAGTCCCCTATCTTATTCTTTATGTGTGTGTGTGTGTGTGTGTGTGTGTGTGTGTGTGTGTGTCTTGTGGAAGTCAGAGGACAACCTTGGGCACCCTCCACTTAGTTTTTTAAAATTTCTACTTATTTTAAAATGTGCATGCAAGTGTGTCTATGTACATGAGTTGAGTGCAGGTACCTGAACAGGTCAGAGGTGTTAGTTTCCTCTGCAGGTGGAGTTACAGGAAGTTATGAACTATCCCATGTGAGTGCTGGGGATCTAACTCAGGTTCTCTGCAAGAAAAGTATGCACTCTTAGCCCCTGAGCCATCTCTTCAGCCCGTATTTTTTTTGAGAAAGGGTCTCCTATTGACATGGAACTTGCCTAGTAGGCTATGCTGGCTGGCCAGTGAACCTCAGGGACATGCTTGTCTTTACCTCCTCAGTGCTGGGATTACAAGCACGTACCACCACACTCAGCATTTTTTTTAAACTTTGGCTCTAGAGTTCAGACTCAGATCCTTGTGATTGTATGGTGAGTACTTTTAGTGACTCTTGCCCCAACCGTGCTTTATTTTATTCTTCTCAGGTAAATAAAATTAAAATAATTTTGGCTCAGTTGTAGATGTCCTTCTGTTCACATCTTATCCTTTCATGGCCTGAGTGTTTCCAGAGCTCAAGTCTCTCCCCTGAATTTTAGCAATGTGCCTGTCTCAGTAAGGGGTACCACCACCCACAGCTAGGCAGGCCAGAACTTGGAGTCACTGTGGCCTTTTCCTCTGCCTTTCCCTCTGCATTCAATACACATGCCTCTCCTTGCTTCTACGCCATCATCCTCATCACAGCTACCACCACGCCCTCCTGGGTTACCGTAAATACCTCCTTACTGGTCCATTGCTGCCTTTTGGACCCGCATATCTTACAGTGTACTCAGAGTGATTTCTTCCTCCGACCTTCACGTTGCCTACTCCCCGCCCTAACCGAAATGTTTAAAATGTGTGCATGCCTGTCTCTTATTTTAAGATACAGCAGTGCTTAACATGATCACCAGACCAGCCTCCAGCTTTCTTTCACATCACTGCTCTGCCAGCTCTCTTCACTCTAGGTACTTTGGCCTTCTTTTAGATCTTTTTTCTTATCTTGCTTCCTCTTACCAAGTGCCCTTGGCCCAGAATGCCTTTCTTTCCCTTCACCTTGTAAACTTCCACTCTTCTGCAATCTCTGCTTTGCTGTGGCTTAGCCAGGGCTACTTGTCTTGACATCTCTGACCAGGGCAAATTTCTACCACATGACTCTGGGCATGTCTCCTTCATGTGCTGCATAGAGCTGCAATCTTATATTGGTGTGATTAATCTATTTTCCACCGATTGTTGGCTCCATTGGGGTAGGACCGTGCATGGTTTTCTGTGCCTGGAGCTGGCACAGTGTCTGCTACAAAGTAGGTGCTTAGTGAAAGGGTCTACTGAATGGATGGATGAATGCAAATGAATGTTTGTATCTGCAATTTCTTTGCCTCATTTTAATGTTTAGATGTGTATGTGCTCGCAAGTGTAAGAGTGAGTGAGTGTGTGTGTGTGTGTGTGTGTGTGTGTGTGTGTGTATGCATGCTGAGCCCAGAGGTCAATGTCAGCGTTTTCCCCAATAGCTTATGATTTGAGATAAGGTCTTCCACTGAACCTGAAGCTTACTGACTTGGCTAGACTGGTTGGTCAGCAAGCCCCAGGGATCCTCCTGTCTCAGACTCCCTGGTGCTGGGATTACAGACTTTATATGTGGGTGCTAGGGATCCAGACTCAGCTCATCATGCTTGTACAGCAAGCACTTCACTGAATGAGCCATCTACCCAGCTCTGTCTCTTTATTCATCTTGGTATTTCACTCATGCCCTGCCCTTTGTCCAGGAGCCAGGACGTCAAATTACAGACAGATTTATAGTTCCACTGCCACTTTAAGACCGCTTCCTATAATTTCTATCACGGGTAATGAAACCTATGAGGTTCTGAGTAGCCTCTGGGCCCTTCCTCCTCTGTAATATATTTCTCTTTCTTGAAATAATTTTGTTATTGTCAGGCTTTTGTGGAGGAGTTCAGGCTTTGGCAATTCCACAGAAGTGAATCATTCCTGTTCAGCCTATCCATGCTGTGTGTCTTACCCACTCGTTAGTCACTCAGTGGCTGTCTCAGTTATCAGATCAACTGTAACTATCACAGATCAAGTGTTCAAGTAACCTTTGTTTTACTTAATAATGGCTCTAAAGGGCAAGAATATGACACTGGCAATTCAGATGTGCAAAAAAAGAAGCAAGAAAGTGAAAAAAAAAAGGTGAAAGAGCTCTGCAGTAAGAAAAGAACAGGGGCTGGAGAGATGACTCAGTGGTTCAAAGCACTGGCTGATCTCACAGAGGACCTGGGTTTGGTTCCCAGCACTCACATGGTGGCTCACAACCACCCGTAATTCTAGTTCCAGGGAATCAGACACCTTCTTCTGGTCGCCCAGGCGTTGTGTGCATGGGTGCACTTATATACACACAGGCAAAACACTCATACACATTAGA
Organism: Nannospalax galili; assembly: GCF_000622305.1. Classification (NCBI taxonomy): domain Eukaryota; kingdom Metazoa; phylum Chordata; class Mammalia; order Rodentia; family Spalacidae; genus Nannospalax; species Nannospalax galili. Next base: position 697,209 of record NW_008348570.1, read on the forward strand.
AAATAAAAATAAACTTTTTTTTTAATAAAAAGGAAAAAAGTATGCTGAAGTTGCTAAGATCTACAGTAAGAATAAATCTATCTATGAAGTTGTGGACAAGGAAAACAATTACGCTAATTTGTTATTGCACCTCAAACTGCAAAAGTTATAGTCATAGGGTGTAATACACAGTTTTAGAGTTTGGTCCTATCTGTGGTTTAAGGAGTCCTTTTGGAACATATTTCTCAATACTAAGGGGGGACTATTTCTCTCTCTCTCTCTCTCTCTCTCTCTCTCTCTCTCTCTCTCCTCCCCTCCCCACCCCTTCCCTGTCAGAGGGCAACCTGTGCAAGTTAAGGTTCTCTTCTGCCACATGGGTACCAGGGATAGAACTCAGGTCTTCAGGCTGGTGGCAACACCTTTCCTCTCTAAGGTATCCTGCTCGCCCACAGGGGAACTATTGCACTTAGTACTTCTTAATTCTGGGGGTGTAGCTCAGTGGTGGAGTGTTTGCCTATCATGTGTGAGGCCCTGGGTTCAATTCTTAACATCTCCCCCACAGAAGTTTATTGAGCACAGGTCATATTTTCTTACTGTTTTACATGGATGACTCCCATTAATCACTAACAATAACATGGATAAATACCATTATGCTCATATCTCTTTTAAATTTTTTTTATTATTTTTATTTTATGTGTATGCATGTATTACCTGCATGTTGGTAAGTGATCCCGTGTCATGCAATGCCCGCAGAGTTCAGAAGAGGCTGTTGGATCCCCTGGGACTGGAGTTACAGACAGTTGTTAGCTGTCACGTGGGTGCTGGGATTCAAACCCAGGTCTTCTGCAAGAACAACCAGTGTTCTCAATCACTGAGCCATCTCTCCAGCCCTGCTCATACCTCTTTTATAAGTGGCAAAATAATCGAATGCTTCCAAGCGTGGACGCTCACACTATTGTGAGCTTGAATTTTATCTTAAAGTTTTTTCCTTTAATTTCAAGCCATTTTTTTCTAGTGTCAGCCTTTCAAATTGTACGGAATACTTTGCTTCAGCTTCCAGAAGACAGGCATTCAAATATTTTCAAATACTAAGAATAGTATTTTCTGTTCATTAAAATAACATATGCTTGTAAAGAGTTTGTAAAATTCAGAAGATAACAATCCTTGATAACCAAGGAGAAAAATAAATGCTAATTGCCAAGGGCATATTAGTTTTTAGGTGTTACTTTTCAGATCAATATTTTATTAAGGGCTCATATAAGACTTGAGGTTAATCAAAATACCTAGCTCACTGTCACAGGCTCTTTCATCAAGCCAGATTTTTGTCTTTATGTAAAAATCTTAAGGATAGGGCTAGGATAATGGTTCAGTTGGAAACAAACACTTGCTGCTAAGCTTAATAACCTGAATTTGAACTCTGGGACCCATATGGTGGAAGGAGAGACCAATCCCCTTAAGTCGTCATCTGACCTCTACACACACTCTGTGGCACTAGTGTGCCCACAAAAACACACAGACACAGATACACACACTAAATAAATGCAATTTAAAGTTTTAAATCTTAAATGTAACATTTTATTTATTTATTTATTTATTTAATTAATTAATTTATTTATTTTTGAGACAAGGTCTCACTAGGCAGCACTGGCTAGCCTGAAACTCACTATATAGACCAGGCTAGCCTTGAATTCACAGAGATCCACCTGCTTCTTGTCTACCAAGTGCTGAGATTAAGATGTGCACCTACAAGTTTGGCTATATATTTAAAAATTTTTAAATTTATTTTTATTTATGTGTATGTGTGTGTGTCTATGTGTGAGTATGTGCACATGAATGCAGGTGTCTACTGAGGTTAGAAGAGGGCATTGGATCCTTAAGTTGCAGGTGTTCGTGAGCAGCTATGTGGGTGCTGGGAGCTGAACAAGGGTCCTCTGCAAGAGCAGCAAATGCTGTTAACCACTGAGCAATCTCTCTAGCTCCAATGTAAAATCTTTATATGTATACCTTATAAGCTGTGTTTTGACTCTTTCTTCTGTCATATTACACACTTTTGAATTCAGATTCTGTTATCTAATATATACTGTGCATTCACAGTGTATGTCTAGCCTTGTATGTAATGTGATCTTGTTAATAGGGTTTCCCAAATCCTTAACTGAGACATTGATAAAACACAGAACAGGAGTTGGCCCTGTGATATGCTGCTAGAGACCTCCTTCCAGGTTCACATGAGTCTAGTCATCAACCATTTAGCCAATCACAAAACCACAAATCTGTATAACTGCTTTGTTACTGAACCCACATGTTCCCACCTCATCTATGATAACTTAATGACTTAATTAAAATTGAGGTTTCACCTATGGAATTTCTCAGTGTTACCGGTATAATAACACTATACCAGTGTTTTTGAAAAAAAAAAAAGAATGTCATATGTTATAATCTTTTCTTTAGTGATCTGGGGTTGACTCCCATTTATTACCTTTTAATTTCTAAGTGTTCACAACTCATCCAAATACTTCATTCTAGAACTTCCTGAAAGCCATGCCAGTGTGTGACGTCTGATTTTCAAAGTGGTGGAAGCTGCATGTGTAGACCACTGTCTCTAATAGTTAATGGGGAAGAAATGACCCTGGGGTATATGTTCTTTTACTCTTTTTCCTTCAGGACAGTTTCTTGTCAACATACAGGGAACTGGAGAGCTGAAGTCTAATGACATAGCCAGTGACAGGAAGATTGTTGTTTAGATTGCTCTTCCAGATTTCTCAATTGGATAATGTTGGTGAAGGGTGACTGCTTATTTTATTTATGACTCCGGATCAGCTACAAGGCTACCTGGCTTTACTGAGCAGGTACTGCATATAAATCCTTTTTTGGAAAGTCAAATTCTGCCTAAGATGTACTACTATGGGAATTTAGTTTTCAAGGCCATCTTGTGGTGAGACACTTTATAAAGTCAAGGATTTTTTCAGTGATTTATTTGTTTGCTTGGATTTTAACTATCGGGATTGATTAAAAGCAAGGCAAAAGCATGTTATATGTCTCTTTACTTTTAGAAACAGTAGTGAGTAGCCTCATGCTAGCTTTTGTGAATGTCACCCTGAGAAAACAGGATTGGGAAGCCTGTGGAACTCCGGAAGGCGGGTGAGTGAAAGCTGGAGCCTCCCTGAAGCCACTTTCTCACCTGACTCCTTTTGACTTCCTTGATTGATATTTTTATTTTTTGAGCTGCCTGAATAAATAACTAAATGAGATTTCTACTTACTTATCTTTCCAAGCATATCTTTGTTTCTTAGCTGGCAGGGGAAAGGACTGGTGCCTCACCAGCTAGCCTTCAGTCACATGTGTGTGCCCACTTATTGGGTTAGAGGTGTGTGACAGTTAGAACCCCAGCTTATCCACTTCTGTAAATACATTTTTTTTTTTGGACTTTTTGAGACAGGGTCTCCCTGTAGCCCCAGCTGATCCAGCTTATCCACTTCTGTAAATACATTTTTTTTTTTTTTGGACTTTTTGAGACAGGGTCTCCCTGTAGCCCCAGCTGTCCTGGAACTCACTATGTGGACCAGGCTGGCCTTGAACTCACAAAGATCTGCCTGACTCTGCCTCCGAAGTGCTGGGATTAAAGGCGTGTGCCACCGTGCCTGGCTTACATCTCCCTTTTTAAAGATTTATTTAATTTTTAATTATGTAGCTAAAACATTCATAGAACTAAGGGTCTCATGCGTGCTCCGCATACAGTCCACCACTGAGCTATACTCCTAGTACTGAGTCTGCATTGACCAACAGAGCTTCCCTTGGGATGTATACATTAACTATAGGCAGTTGGTCATTTTTGTATCCAGTCAGGAAATCCGCTTTTCCTCCCTCCCTCCCTCCCTCCCTCCCTCCCTCTCCTCCTTCCTTTTTTTTGAGACAGGGTCTCCCTGTAGCCCCAGCTGGCCTGGAGCTTGCTATCTAGACCAGGCTAGCTTCGAACTCACATCCTCTGCCTCCCGAGTGCTGGGATTAAAGGCGTGTGCCACCATGCCGTGCGACTCTTTTTCATTTTTATTTAGTTCAGGACCCTGCCCACGTATAGCTCGAATATTACTTATTCCTGCAAAAAAAAAAGTGTAAGCTAGCCAGGGGCGAGACAAGGAGCACCCTGAAGTATGGGTGGAGAGTCAGCCTGATGGTGAGATAGGAATGGAAAAAGGAAGTGTGTGGGGCTGCTGGGGTGAGACCTCGGAAGCACAGTGCTGCGGGGTTTCTTTGTAAGTCATCCCTTTTCTCCCTACCATAAAAGACCATGAAAAACCCAAACTAAAAGTGTATTATGTTAATCTGTGAGCCTTGGAACCTGGGAGGGCAGGGAGCCCCCCAAGAAGGGAAAAGGGGAGAAAATTTAGTGTGACACCATGGAATGGTACCACTCACAGTTAAGGTGGATGGTCCCACCTCAGTTAACCCAATCTAGAAACTCCATGGTTAATTTTAATCCCATCAAACTAATAAGATGAACCATCTTGACTGAACAAATATTGAATCAGTGGTGACTCAACATTGACATGATGGACTCATCCTATTTTCACCAAGGTGATTGTAACACCTTGGTGAACACATTGCATGGGTTCAGGCTGCTTTAATAAAATGCCATGGACTGAGTGATGGATTATGAACAGCAGAAATTTATTTCTCCCAGATCTGGGAAGTCTGAGGTCTGGTGTCTGTTGAAGTTCCACTTTTGGTTTAGAACACAGCATGTTCTTGCTGTGTCCTCACATGGTTGAGGGGTAAGGGGAAGCTCTCTGGAGTGTCTTGTAAGGGTGGTAATCCCATTCCTAAGGGCTCTGCCCTCATGTCTTATCACAGGAGTATATGGGGACATATATATTTGGGTTTCTGGTTCCTAAGATTCTCTTCTTTTTTGAATTCCTTTGATACCTTTAACCTCTTATCCAAGATTTCCTTCTTTTGCTATTTTATGTGCATGTGTGAATATGTGTGTGTGTGTGTGTGTGTGTGTGTGTGTGTGTGTGTGTGCCTAAATTTCCATGTATAATATGTTTCCAGATCAGATATTGGGCTTTCACATTAACTCCAATCTCGACCCCAAATTCTAACACTGACTCTGAAATCCTAGAGTCTGGCAGAGCTCCTTGCATATATTTAATGATTTTTAAAAAATTATGATTTTTTTTGGTCTTTTTGAGACAGGGTCTCCCTGTAGCCCCAGCTGTCCTGGAACTCACTGTGTAGACCAGGCTGGCCTTGAACTCACAGAGATCCGCCTGCCTCTGCATTTTTTATGTGCACTTGTGTGTGTCTATGTATGTGTATGTATATATATGTGCAAGTGCCCACAGGGACCAGAAGAGGGTGTCACATCCTCTGGTGCTGGAGTTACAGGCAGTACTGAACTGCCTGATGTGGATGCTGGGAACCCAACTCCAATCCTCTGAAAGAACAGCAAGAACTCTTAACTGCTGAGTCACCTCTCTAGCCCCTCTTCTTTTTTTTGTTTTGTTTTGAGGGAACTATTGGTATTGGGCCCAGGGCTTTGCACATCTTGAGCATGTGCTGTATTGCTGAACTACATCCTTGGCACCTCTTCAATGTTGAGTGAATGTTTGCTTTTTCCTATGACTATTACTATGATCTTGATATAATTAAGATAACCATAAACTGAAACAACCACACATTTAATTTATGTTGAATTATTCAATAAGAATTATGGTTTAGAATGAATGGACCCTCACACTGAGAGCCAGGGAATTAACATACTTTTAGTACAGGCCTGGGGAGATGGCTTAGTTGGTAAAGTGCTTGCCTTGCAAGCATGAGGGCCCGAGTTTAATCCCTAGAATGTGGGTAAAAAAATGAAAACAGACGGGTGTGGTGGCACATGCCTTTAATCCCAGCACTTGGGAGGCAGAGGCAGGCGGATCTCTGTGAGTTCAGCCTGGTCTACATAGTGAGTTCCCGGACAGCTGGGGCTACAGGAAGACCCTGTCTCAAAAAGACCAAAAAAAAAAACAACAACAACAAAAAAAAACAGGACATATTGGCATCGGTTTGTAATTTCAGCTCTGGGGAGGTGTAGACAGGCAGATCCCTAGGACTCAATGGACAGCTGGCCTAGCCTGCTTAGAGAGTTCCAGGCAGGGGAGAGATCCTGTCACAAAAAACAAGGTGACAATACCCTGAGGAACAACACCTGAGTTTACCAGTTGGCTTCCACATGTATATGCATGCATATATACTTGCACATGTATGAATGTTAGTGTTTAGTATGTTTCTCAGTTTCTTATTGCTATGACAATCTATAAAGAGGAGCTAAGTTAACTTATCTATGAAATGGAACACCAATTGATTATGTTTTGCCATTTGCCAATACAGTGTTTACTTTAAAGCTTATTTTCTTTCTGAAAGGTTTTGTTTTGTCTTTTCATCACCCTAATTTTTTTGGAGACATAGGCTCATGTAGCCCAGGATAGCCTCAACCTTGCTTTGAAGTCAAGGATGTACTTGAAGTGTTTATCCTCCTACTTCCACCTCCCAAGTGCTGGGTAAAGGCATGTACCATCAATGCCCAGCTCATCACACTGAGTTTCCAGGATACTTTTTTTTTTTTTTTTTTTTTTTTTTTTTTTTTTCTTGTATATGGGCTGGCCTGGAAATTGCTATATAGACTAGACTGGCCTTGATCTCACAGAGATATGCCTGTCTCTGCCTCCTGAGTGCTGGAATTAAAGGCATATGTCACTACGCCAGAATAGTTTTATAGACAGTTTAAAAAAATAAATACATTAACATAATCAAGGTCACTTAACATCCCATTTTACTTAATACCTCAGTTACATAATTTGAAGGGGGCTCTTTGCAAAATGAAAATGGTGTTCTTGTTAAGGTTTCAAAGGGCTGTCAGTGTAGCCCAGTGGTAGAGTATGTGCTGAGTACATGGAAGACCCCAGTTCAATTCCCAGAAGCCCGGCAGGGGGGTGGATCAAGATGAGGGCTGGGGGTATTTATATACTATAGTGTATCCCAGCACACACACACACACACACACACACACACACACACACACACACCCCTTCTCAAAAAAAAAAAAAAAAAGAAAAGAAAAAGAATTTGAAGATGATAACAGACATTAAGTCTCAAGGAAGGGCTTAAAGTTAGTTGATGTATTACTGTTTCATTTCTTAGAAAAACTTCAAATTTAAGGTATCGAGGGCAAATTGAACATGATATATACCAGTAAAACATGCACAGTTAAACTACCTAATACAGGCAAAGCTGAGAGATGCTGTCAGACCTGCATGCAGCAATCAGTTTCCAACTGCACTAGATCCATCCAGAAAAATCTGTGAGCAGCAAACATAGGCACAAAAGGCACATCGGGTGTCCTTAACCAAGAAATTGAGTCGAGTTACCATAATAAGATTTTTTTTTAAAAGATAGGCTAAAATGAAAAATCTCTAAAAGAAAATATCTTCCTTAGGAGATGAAGAAAAAATGATTAACTGACCCATGTTGAGTGTTGCCTGAGTCTAGAGTCCCTTGCTTTAGGAAGATCAGCTCTTCCTCACCTAGCAGTAATCAGTTGCCAACATTTCTTCAGCTAAGATTGGGGTCTGCTGTCCATTTCCCCAGTGCTATGCTGGGTTTTTGTCTGTTTGAGTTTGCATGGGACTTGTGTGCATGCTGACATCATTGCTGTAGATTCATATGAGCAGGGTCCCAGGAGCTTGTAGGACTCTTATTTCCATTTAGTCATGTACTCCTGTGACTTCTTTTAAAAATAGATGTTATTTTGTTGTTGTTGTTGTTTGTTTTCTTCTGAGACAGGGTCTTCCTTTAGCACCAGCTGCCCTGGAAATCGCTATGTAGACCAGGCTGACTTTGATTACACAGAGATCTCCCTGCTTCTGCATCTGGATTGCTGGGGTTAAAGGTCTGTGCCATCACACCTGGCTAGAAGTTAAAAAATTTAAATTAATTTTTAAAGTTTGCATACAAAGCTGCCTCTGGCTTCCATGGCTATTGCCTTAAATCCCCAGCTGTCTGGATTTTTGTGGTGTGTGTGACTGTGTCTCTGGGTTTGAGGACTGTAATAAGATAGAAAATCAACCAGGATGGACAGAAAACAGAATGCTCTCAACTCCTGGGGTTCTAACAGGGTGAGACCCTATCTGAGCAATTTGCATGTTAGCACTCCATGAGGGAATCAGGGTCCAGGACAGCTGTGGTTATCCCAAAGTGCATGGTTCTGCCAAAACCATGAAAACATCGGACCCTTGAACTCCTGGACCCCTGGCCCACCACTGCTCTCAGCTTGCCCTCCTGCTCTTGGCCTGTTCCCTACCCAGCATTGCCACAGTGAGGCCACTGGGCTACAGGGCTGGGGCTGTGAACCCGAAGTTCTTTCCTTAGTAAGCATTTTAGTTCCTACCTATGGCTTGGATAAGGCCCTTGTGGCTACCAGCATGACATCTTGCTGGAGGAAAGAAAACCAATTAGGAATGGTTTACTGATTGAATTTTCGACTTAGCTCCAAAAGCACAAAAAACAGATTCCCTAGCACTTCGTTTTTTTCCCTTCCCAAATCTCATCTTGCACCAATTCCTAAGGGCAAGCCTAGAAGTTGCACCTCAGCCTCAGGATAGACTCTGGATGGCAGTGCTAAAAAAGAAGGTAAAAAAAATTTTTTTACTCTCCCAAATAAAAAATTCCATTACTTCAACCCGTAGGAAATAGGTTCTGAATCTCTTGCCCTACCAGAATTCACTCCCTTTTTGAATTAACCATATCTGCTGGCCAGAATTCCATAGACTTGATAATTTAATAAATAAGTCTATTCTCCTCTTCCCCCCAGGCTGGAAGACCAGATCCCTTTATTCTGTCAAACACTCCAAAGCTGTAGACACTGTGCTAACTTTAGCGAGTGGAGAGAGGATTCCTTTGAAGATGCCGTCCCAGGAGCTCCTGGTTTATGCTGGTCCAGTCTCACATCCAGTTCACAGGCTGGTTTTTGAGCTCATGAGTAGAATTAAGGCAAACTTGAAGAAACTTTTCATTCAGTGAAGGTAAGTTTTAAAACAAGAAGGGAGGAAAATGGGAAGAAAATTTATATTAGTCTCCCACAACAGAGAAATAGGCTCAGAGAAGTTTAAAATTGTCTATCTATCCGCCCATGCATCCATCCATCCACCCATGTATCCCTCCCCCGCACCTGTGATGGTCTGTATTGTTAACATGACAATATGTAAAATCGCCCAGGAGACTAACATCTGTGCCTATCTGTGAGTTGAGATAGGAAGACCCACCCTAAATATGGGTGGCATCATTCTGTGGGATGGGGTCTTCTGGACTGAATAAAAAGGAGAAAGGAGCTGAGCACCTTCCTTCTGACTGTGGATACAATGTGCACACTGCCTAATGTTCCTGCCACCATGCCTTTCCCACTATAGAAATGAGCCAAAACAACCCCCCCTTTCCTTCTAGAGCTGCTTTTGTCAGGCGTTTCGTCACAACAAAAGGAAAAGTGACTAATATTCTATATATCTACCTATCCAACTACTTATCCATTCTCTCCGTTTGATCTTTCAGACTTTTAGAATGGACCCAAGTCACTGATGTGATTCAAGCTCTTCAGGGTCAGTGAGCAATCTTCCTGAGGGTCTGCAGTACTGAGAGTAAGCCCACTGGGGACATGTCCAGAAAATAAAGGACACAGTCAGGTCTTTAAGAATTTTATCTAAAAGAGCCTATATGAACTAGAGACACGAACAAAGACATATGAACTCTGTAATAACCATAGGAAACTATAAAAGCCTGACACTTGCTGTGGCATGGAGGAATGGAATGAAAGGGTCATGTTAGCTAACTAAGGAAGACTTCCTGCAGGAGGCATTGTTGAAAGCAATTTTGAAGTTGACCTGGAGGAACAGGTATGCCAAGGGACAGAGGAGGGTGGGAGCTGAAATGATGCTTTAGGCTAACTAGAACACAAACAGCCTTTCTTCTTAATGACAGTAGTTCATTCATCATATACATTTTTGCTGTGCTCTAAATGATTTGGAAGACCACTCTCTACATTGATAGGACCTTGGAAAGAATTCTCAATTGTGAGGTCTTTCTTTCTTTCTTTCTTTCTTTCTTTCTTTCTTTCTTTCTTTCTTTCTTTCTTTCTTTCATAGAATACAGTTGCTGCTATGGTGACATGGTTGAGATTAGTGCCTTAACCATCACATAACTCCATATACCTTCAAAAATACTTAGAAGATTGTATTAGTCAGGGTTCTCTAAAGAAACAGAACCAATAGAATGAATATAATTTATCAGATTAGCTCACAGGATAGAGTCCAAGTCCAACAATGGCTGCATCACACGGGAGAGGATGAGAAGTCTAGTTTTCAACTAAAAAAATTTTTAAATATGTGTGAGTGTTTTGCCTGCGTGTATGTAAGTGTACTTGCATTGTGCAAAGCTCATGGAGGCCAGAAGAGGGCATTGGATCCCCTGGAATTGGAGTTATGGACGACTGTTAGGAATACTAAGGTGCTAGGAATCTTCTGGAAGAGCAGTCAGTGCTCTTAACTGCTGAGCCATCTCTCCGGCCCCCTTGTGAGTTTTTTTAAAACATAAAATATGAATATATTCATAATGAAAATTAATTTCATTAATTCATAATGAAAATTTGTTTCATTATGGATTAAACATGTCAAGAGAGGAGCTATGTTATCTCCTTTTAGTCTTTGCTTTTTGTTTGTTTGTTTAGACAGAGTCTGGTATGCTGCCAGATTGGCTTCAAACTCCTGGACACAAAGGAGCCTCCCCTCTCAGTTTTCCCACCTAGTAGGCACTGGTAGCCTCAGCTACTCAGGGGGCTGAGGCAGGAGGATCCCTTGAGCTCAAGAGTTCAAAGCCAACACCTTGGGAAACATAATAAGGCTCTATCTACAACAAAAAAACAAACAAACAAAGTTAAAGTTAAATATCTTATTCGTGGCTATGTAGGCATTTAGTTAATCTGAATAAAGGCAAGTATGCTTTGTCTTTCTGGGGCTGTCTTACTTAGAAAAAGACTGTTGATTATATTTTATAAATGTGGGCAAATCACATATGTATTCTGTGCATATCTCCATCAATAACTTACCTAGTTGTGAACAAAAAGCTTTCTATTGACACAGACATCAGTTTAAATGGGAATTTAGATCCCTGTTCACAGGATTATACATCATTAAGCTTCACAGATTTGATCTACAAAGGGAGTGAGGGGACCTCCTCTTGCTTCCTAGACAAAACTGTGCCTACTGTGCACAAAGTCTTCCTAAGAGGATTTAAAAGTTGATTTCCAGCAGCTGTCAGAATGATCCCCTCTTTCTTAAGGCACTCATTAGAAAATAAAACCAGATATAATTAACAAACAAACAAACCTATCTGCCTGCTGTTCTGACTTGTTATAATAAGTGTTATTTCTACTTACAAACAGTTTCCTGTCAGCATCCTGCTGTTTCCTTAATAAGACTTCTGCACTGGGGAAGAAAATAGGTCTGTATTAAAATTAAGCCCGACTTGTCATTGCTCCTTTTCTGGCTTTCCAGTTTACTCTGAGCCTGGGAAGAACCAAAAGTCTGAAGTTAACCATTGCTGAGATTGCTAGGAGAGATCTGTGTGCTTCTGGAATTGACTGAGGGGTGCTGCTGGTGACTGAAGGCTGATCTCAAGTGACCTTATTTCCTTACTGTTGGGCTTAGGTGGCCCCTGAGGCCCATAGATTAGGGGATTCCCTTTCCATTTCGTGGGCAGTTTTCCCAGTTGGATGACGATGTCCTAAGACCCCTGACAAGGTGAGCAGACAGAGAGGGCCCTGACCCTCAAATCTGATCTGTAGGTGTGATGAGAGTAAGGGGCAGAATGAAGCCATGAGGGTGTTGCTATGCCGGTAAATACAGCCACAGGCAGGGAATGCTGTGTGATAAGTGTTGGCTGTCATGGAGTTTCTTCTTTGGCTTAAAAAATAATTTATTTGGCTGGGCGTGGTGGCACACGCCTTTAATCCCAGCACTTGGGAGGCAGAGGCAGGTGGATCTTTGTGAGTTTGAGGCCAGTGTGGTCTACATAGTGAGTTCCAGGATAGCTGGGGCTACAAGGAGACCCCGTCTCAAAAAGACAAATAAAAATTATTTATTTATATGTGTGTATGTGGTATATGGTGTATTTACTAGTTCTTGTGTGTGCATGTGCGTATGGGTGCATGTGGATACCAGATATTGACTAGGCCAGAAGTTCACTTCCTGGCTCCCCACCTTTAAAAATCTTTTAATTTATTTGTGTGTGTGTGTGTGTGTGTGTGTGTGTGTGTGTGTGTGCACTCAGGTGCCTGTAAAGGCCAGAAGGGGCATTGAATCCCTTGGAACCCTGCCACTTTATGGATCTGGAGATCGAACTCAGGCTGTTAGTCTTGGGTACAAGTGTCTCTACCTGCTGAGACATCTTGCTGGTCCTCTCCACTTTAGTTTTTGAGTTAGAGTCTCTCACTGAATCTGGGACTTATTGATTTGGTTAGTATGGCTGGCCAAGGAGCTTCAGGTATCTGCCTGTCTCTGATCCTCAGTGCTGGGGTTACAGACTGTTGCCGCTGAGCCTGGCTTTTGTACAGGTGTTGGGGATTTGAACTCAGGTCTGTATGCTACTGAGGCAAGCACTTTACCAATGGAGCCATCTCTCCAGCCCCCTTCTTTGGCTTAAAATTTTTTTGTTTTTCAATTCTGGAAAAGTCTAAACATACAAAAAAAGGGAAAATAGAGTGATGAACTTCCATGACCCTATCACTCATTTTCTACAGTTATTTCCTTGCTAATCTCCACACCATTGTCACCAGCTTCTTCTTGTTGGATCACTTTTGAAGAAAATTCATGACCATGTATCACCTGTTAATCTTTTAGTTTTTACGTCTAAAATGAAAACTTTTTTCAAAACTGTAGCTATAGGGCCTCAGGGTGTAGCTCAATGGTGGTTGTTGTTTTTTTTTTGCAGGAAGCTCTGGGTTAGATTCCCAGGCCCTAGAAATAAATACAATTGAAAGCATAAACTGTATATATTATAATATATGAACACACTTAAAAGTGATTAACAATTCCTTCAAATATATAACACTCAGCTGTATCATAAATAAAGACAAATAATTTTTTGGTTGTTGTTTTTTTTTTGGATTCAAGGAATGCTTTGAACTTGTATTCCTCCAGCTTCTGCCTCCTGAGTGCTAGGATGCCAGGCCTGTGCTGCCACGCCTGGCCTCAATAGCTATTTGATCATGAATCAAGTACCATCCCATGATAGGAATGGTTGACATGTTTATTAAGTTCTGTCTTTTTAGAACAAAGTTATTTTGAAATGACTGTAGACGTTCAAAGCAGTTGTAAGCACATACACAGCACATAAAAATTTATTTTTATTTTATGTGTATGTGTGTTTTATCTGCATGTATATAAGTGCACCTATGCATTCAATGCCCATGTATTCAATGCCCAGGCATTCAGTGCCAGAAGAGGGCATCATTTCCCCTGGAACTAGAGTCACAGAAGGTTGTTAGCCACTGTGTGGGTGCTGGGAATTGAACCCAGGTCCTCTGCAAAAGCAGCTGATGCTCTTAACCAATGTAACATCTCTCCAGCCCATAGTTTACCAGTTTTGTTTTTGATTTTTCCTGACAATTTCTTTTCTGTCCCAGGAGCCAATCCAAGAGAGCACATTGCATTTAGTCAAAGGATTCCTTTAGACTCTTCTGGTTGGTAGCAGTTTTTCAGTCTTACTCTACATGATTGACACTTCTGAAGAGTAGTCAGGTGATTTGAGGAAGTCTCTCAGGTTGAATTTGTTTGAGGTTTTAGACTAGACAGTAAGGGAAGAATGCCCCAGAGATCGTTCCTTCTTATGACATTGTGTCAATGGCACACAGTATATTCAGCACAATTTTAAGTCACTTAAATCCTTTCTGTCTCTCACTTCTCTCTGTGCTCTCCTTTTTTCCTTTGTTTCCTCTCTGTTTCAGACAGGGTCTCCTATATAGCCTAAGCTGACTTTAAACTCTCGATCCTCCTGCCTTAACCTCCCAAGTGCTGGGATTATAGTTGTGCACCTCCTACCACAGCTCAGCATCTATCTTTTTCTAATACAAATGACCTCTTGAATCTCTAGGGTTTGTTGTCAAATGGAGGCCATTCACTGTTTAGGCTGAGTGATATGAAGATGTGTGGGGAAATGTACTCCAGAAGACATTTGTTAAAGGTTTGATCCTTGGTGTGGCATTATCAGAAAGTGCTATTGGATATTTACAAAGTGCAGCTTTATGAGTGAGGTTTAAAGTTGCTTGGGGAGGGGGCGTGTGCTGTTGAGAGGGATTGTGGGACCATTCCCTCCCTGTCTCTCTCTGCTTCCTGGTTCATAATATAAATAGTTTGCTTTGAGTGTTCGCCTGTCATGAATTGATATTATTGCCAGAGGTACAAATCAATAGGGCTACCTACCTTGGACCGGAACCTTCAGAACCATGAGTCAAAATAAATTGCCTCAGCTCTTTCATTACAGTAATGTAAAGCTGACTAATATATAGCCCTCTATTGCAAATGAAGACTGCTTTCCAAACAGCTGCCATATAAGCAATCCTTGTTTGTCAGTTTCCTATAACATCACAAGACAGGGTTAAATAAAAATCCAGGTTACCTTGATTTTAGATTGATGCTGAAGAGAAGTTCTGAGAAAGCAATATTTTTAGCATGAAATATATTTTAACAAATTCACTGAAAGCTAGTTACTTGTAACACTGAAAATTTTAGAATGTACAGAGGAAATAGACACACCCTCAAAAGATATACCATAAGAAGAAAGAATACATCAGAGCTTCAAGGAATCTTTCTAAATGGATATTGTGTATGATTAAAGTTTTCTGGCATTGGAACTGACTGATTGGAGTCCTCAGGTTTTCCATGATGGAATGCCAGCACAGGTAAACAAAGGACTAGCAATTGTCTACCTCTTGAACATGGCATTTTAAATTTTACCATATATTTTGCCTGTGTTACTTAAAGCCATAGTTGAAACACTTTAGGTAGGAATTTTTATCTTTCCTCAGGTAAAGAAACTGAGCCATCTATGAGAGATCTTACAATACGGTCAATTATGGATAGATGGGAGAATTGAATATGGACTCCTTTTTTGTGTGGTTTTTACCCTAAGATTCAGGTGAATATCACTGAGGATTGACCTTTGAGGACTTTTCACTTTGCTATCAAACAGAATAAATGATCAAAATTATCATTAGCTGTTATAACAGTAAAATACTCTGTGCACTAAACCTGGTTTAGTGCAGCTGTATTGACAGATGTCTTCAACAGTGAGCCAGGGGGAATGTCTCCATCAACCTTGACTCCTTGGGTTCAGGCAGCATCTCTGATCCACTCAGGTCATGATCAGGGCCAGGAGGACAAGTGAAGATGTCTCATTCAGTTGCATCCTGGAAGCACTGCTCCTTTGCCTGTTTTTCCAGGGTGGAGTAGCTAAGAACAGACTGGTATTTCTGAACCTGGCCTTTGGTAGCTCCCACTGTCAGCGTGAAAGAAGCAACCACAAAGCAATGGACAGCAAGAAGAGAGAGACTCACCAAGTTTCTCCTGGGGAGGAAGAACGAGCCCTTAAACACATCTTGGTATCACAGATTTCTGTCTCTGGCAATGAAGATGCTGGCTGGAGTGCTACTGTGATGGGGTCCCCTTGTTAATGGAGGTGTGACTGTAACAGGGGCAAAAGGCAAAGGCTAATGAGGTGACTTTGAGTGTAGCTTTCTGTTTCCCTAGTAGGATTCTTTTGCTACCTCTTCTTGCTTGGTCTGAGGGCAGTGGGATTTAATGATGCATCATACAGAGTATGCCTCAACCCCGGGAAAACTCCAGTTGGCCTAGTTGAAAACTCTAGTTGGCCTTCTGGATTCTTTGGCCATTAATATTTTTAATGGTAACAATAAAAGTTGTAAGAACTCCAGTCTCAGCAAGGGATTCAGAGAGCAACGTAATAACAAGCAAGCAGAGCCCTGGGTGGCCGGGCCTCCAGGCTCTCGCTCTGTCCCTGGCTGGCACTGTATCCTTGATCTTGCCATTTAACCTTGGCTTTCTGTGTTCCAGTGGAATGTGCAGATAAAACCACCTGACCTGGTAGGTAAGTCTTGAAAAACAACTGTGTGGGAGTGCAGATGGTAGCAAGAGTTTGAAGAGAAGAGAAAAGGGGAAAAATTACATTTTGAAAACAGAAATTACTTTGTAACAAGCAGTGACAGAACGCCTGCACTGTGGAGTTTTGCAGTGAGATTGAAGATTTATTTGGCGTTTTGAATTTGTTTTTTCAGTGAGCACAGGCCATTTGAGGCAGTTGGGAGGAAGGAGAAAAGGGAAAGAAATTTAAAGTGCCAAGAATAATCTATGTAGAGGTGGCTCCCCCCAATGCCGATGATTTACAACCCTTCCTGCTCATGTGAAGAAAGATCTTTCATTAGGATTATTCATACCACATCTGTTATCTGCACTATTTCTTCCTATGGACTTCCTTCCCCCACCCCATTCCCCCAGCTATTGTCTACAGCCTCAAGGCAAACCCCATTAGATTGTTGGTCCTTGGGGACCTCAGAACAATGGATGATCTCATTTTTTCCACGGGTCCCATAGTTAAGCCTGGGTGTCTCACCTTTTTATCTGGTTGATCTTGGGGGCCTTATGAAACACTTGTACCTAAGAATAACTTACTGTTTTAAAAACAAATAGACCAACTCCTCAGAAAGCCTCCCACGAAGGGTATTTCTAATTCCCTTTGGGAAAGGAAAGCTTAGATAAGAGTCAGAAGTATAATTTTATTTTATGGTTACCTACTGAGTTTGGTATTCCCCTCTGTAGCTTTTTGCCAGAATCCTGCTTCCCCTGACCCTTCTCCTAACTCCAGATGATACCGGGACCATGGGCAAATGTGGACACCCATGTAAAGGCTTGAAACAGAACAGAGAATGTGGCTGTCCCACCAGCCTTGGAGACTGACGGTTCTTGGGATGGGGAGAATCATTAACTTCATGGCAACCAGGGGTTAAATTTGCTCCTTTTTCTCATAGATGAAACCCAGATCCTGCTGCGTTTCAACCAGAGCCTCAGTGTTTCCTCTCCTTTTCTTCCTCCTCTTCCAGTCCTCTCTTCCTTCCCTCCCCCTTCCTCCCTCTCCCCCTCCCCTCTCCCATCCTTCCTACTTCCCTCCCTTCCTTCTTTTCTTTCTTTTTGGAGACAGGATCTCAAAATTGGCTTCCAGCTTGATACAGTGCCAAAGATGACCTTGAACTACTAATCCTCTAGTCTCAGTCTCCAGAATGCTGAAGTCGAAGCAGTGCATCACCACGAATAGTTTCATGCAGTGCTGGGGATGGAATTCAGAGCTTTGTGTATACCAAGCAAGCACTTTGCCAGCTGAGTACACCCCAGACCCCTTTCCTGGTCTTCTGGCTAACACTGTTTGAAGCAGAGGGGTGACAATATAAAGAATGGAGAAGCTCACTTGCCTATAGTTCAACCCCAAGATCCAGGACTGTGGCTGTTTCTCTTCATCATCTCATTAACTGTTTCTGTTCTTAGTCTTTTCCAGGGCTCATGCCCACTGATGGGGCACTCTTCCTGGGTGGTTTACTTTCTAGAAGATTCAGTGGTGACATTTATTTCTGTCTTGGACAGGTCTCACACTTGGTTCTCCACTTGCTGGAGAAGTGGCATGGAATGGAAAGTATCCTGGGTGGGGATCCAGGTTATGTGGCTTAAACCACACTGTCTGTGACCTTGGGAATGCCCTTTCTTTCCAATGATATAATTTTTCTTGGTGAGGATATTTAAAATGATGTAATACTAGAAAGATTCCTAAAGGCTTATGTCATAAGAAATACAAAACTGATCTGATGGAAAATGTTTACAGCTTGTGGCCTTTTAAAAGAATGCTGGATGTTCGTGTATAAGTGCAGGTAGGTCTGAGGAACAAAAAGAAATCGATAAAAGTAACTTATTTCCTGCTTTCACCTGTATAAAAGCACAGAGATCTTGTTTTTAGTAGAGTTTTGCTATGGGGAAGGCAAACTCTTTCTGCGTTGCCTTTTGGGCTTGTTTCTGAAGAGCACAAGTGGGCATTTTCTCACCTAAAAGTGATATGGAGACCCAAAGCTTTGAGTTCTTTAATCTGGAGACTTGTTAAGTGACTATTTTTTAACAACAGTGATGCTATACCAAAGCCCTTTGTTTCTGAAAGTTGGTTGTAGGAAAGTGTTATTTATAAGTTTAAGATAGAAAGAGAGATGGGAACAGTGCCTTAAACTTGATGGAGCATGGGCACAGGCCACAGTTCCTTCCATCACTGGGGCCCCTTGCAGGCCAGGCACCCAGCCTCTGGGGCACAGGCAAGCAATTATGTTAAATCATGCAGGACGACTGGCAGTTTAGTGAGGCATGCAGAGTGGATTGAAAGCAGCCAGCTATTTGTTAGTAGCAATACTAGATTCAGTGGCTGTAGAGATAAATAATAAGGATTAACTCTTAAAATAGCTTTTCTTTCTCCATTAATTGTGTGTGTGTGTGTGTATGTATGTGTATAAAAAGCAAAATACACATTTTGGCTTATTACAATTTTCTAGTTAGTATTAACTCATTAGTATAGCATGAGTGAGTTTGGAATTTTCAGGCCAACGATCATCCAGCAGTGTGAGACCTTCATAAACATTCCATAATGTCACTGAAATGTCCAGGATTCCTCCTCCTTTAATTGAAAACCTGGCTTGCAAATCACAACCATGATGAAAGATTAACTTTGGGGCCAGGTGTGGTGGCTCATGCCTTTATCCCAGCACTTGGGAGGCAGAGGCAGGTGGATCTCTGGGAGGTCAAGACCAGCCTAGTCTACATAGCGAGTTCTAAACAAGGTGGGGCAATAGGTAGACAAAAAAACAAAAACAAACAAAAACAACAAAGAAAAGCCCCCAAACAAAAAATTAACTTTGGGGGCTGATGAGACGACTCAGCAGGTAAAGGCATGTGCTGCGAAGTACAATGACTTGAGTTTGATCCCCAGAACCCACATAGAAGTAGAGGACTGACTCCTACAAGTTATCCTCTGACCTACATAGCCGCACCATGGCACAAGCTCTCCCATTCTGCTCAAATGAAAGAAAGAGAGAAAGCAAAAAAAAAAAAAAAAAAAAAAAAAAAAAAAAAAAAAAAAAATTGACTTTGTTTCTTTTATTACATCTTAAACCTGGAATAAGTTACTTCCTCTATTTGGACCTCAGTGTCTGTAACACAACTAAGTTTATATGTGTAAAGATACACACTTTGGGGCCTGGAGAGGTGACTCAGGAGTTAATATCACTGGCTGCTGTTGCAGAGGACTTGGGTTCAATTCCCAGCACCCATATGGCAGCTAACAGCCATCTGTAACTCCAAGTTTAGGGGATCTGATGCCCTCTTCTGAACTCCGCAGGCATTGCACGACATGAGTGTACTTACTCATACACATATAAAATGAAAATAATAAATAAAATAGTTTTTTAAAAAGATACACATTCTGGGGCTGAAGAGATGGCTCAGTGGTTAAGAACCCTGGCTGTTCCTGCAGAAGACCCAGGTTCGAATCCCAGCACCCACATGGCAGCTAACAACTGTCCATAACTCCAGTTCTAGGGGATCTGACAGCCTCTTCTGTCCTCCATGGGCATTGCATGACACGGGTGCACTTATCTACATGCAGGCAATGCACACATACACATAATAATAAATAAAAAATCTATAAGATACTCTGTATAATGCATGACTTATTCATGCATTAGTCAGCTTTGCCATAGTAATAATGACTGTAAAAGCCAAACCTCAGTCATTTGTAGTAATAACGTCTCTCTTGTATGTATGTTGGTGTGGCTGTGGACAGCTGCCTTTCAGTTCCATGTGCCCGCTTATTTTAGGGCACAGGATGAAGAAGTGCCTACTCGCTGTGGAAGACAAGAGCAAGAGGTCACAGATGCACACAAGGCTCTGAAAATTTGACACTGTCATATCTACACTGCTTTTGATTCATTCTGCAAGGCCAATAGCCAAGACAAGCAACATGTTGGCCATGATAAATGGGGGTGTGCATAAAGTAGAAGTTTTTCTAATTCTCTGATGGGAAAGGAGAGCAAGTAGTTGGGAACAATAATACATCACAATATATTAACCTGTCAGTATAGATGTACGTAGAAAAAGGTCTGAAACTTTACTCATTAAAATACGCTTAGGTCAAGAAAATTGAAACAGTCACACAAATCCTTCTGTCTGAATGTTCAAATCAGCATTACTCACAATACTCTAAAAGTGGGTTTCAAATGTTCATGAGTGAATAGAAAAATGGGTAAATGTGGCATAGTCACACAATGTAATGTTGTTCAGGCATAAAAAAGAATTAAGCACTGTTTCACGCTACAGTACCCTTGAATATTGAAAATACCATGTGGGAGGAAGGAGTCTTGTTACAAAAGACCACTGTGATGGTTTATATTGTCAACTTGAAGGGATTCAGAATCACCACAAAAACAATTCTCTGGGTATGTCTGTGAGGGATTATCTACATTAGGTTAACTGAAGTGGGAGCACTACCCTAAATGTGGGTGGTACCATTCCATGGCCTGAGGTCCTGAGCTGAAAAAAAAAAAAAAAGCCACCCAGTGCAGCGTTCATTTCTGTTTCCTTACTGTGGATACAATGTGGCCAGACACCTCAGCTCCTGCCACCAGGACTTCCCCTCGCAGATGGACTGTACCCTTAAACTGTGCACCAAAATAGACCCTTCCTTCCTTAAGTTGCTTTTGTCAGGCAATTTAGCACAGTGATGAGAGTAACAAATACAACTGCATATTGTATGATTCCATTTATATAGAATAGACAAGTCCAGAGAGGCACATAATAGATTAGTGATTACTAGGGCTGGGGAGTTGGGGCAGGGAATAACTAAGAAATTTTTTTTTTTGATGGGGGGATAGGAAAAAAGTTCTGGAAGTAGATAATGGTAATAGTTATACAATCTTTTGAATATACTAAAATTGCTGAAATAGAAAAACTAAAACTGATGAATTGCATACTTTAAAAGTGAATGTTCTAATATCTGAAATATATTTCAATTAATAAAAATATCAGAAGTTGGTGAGATTGTAGAGTTTTCATGTATATATCCCTATTTTGCTTCACTTTTTAAATAATGAACAAATACTATTTTTATATTCAGAAAGAAAGAGTGAAGACATCCTAATTAGGGAGAATAAAAAAAATCAGTTGTACATTGATAGTTCTCTTGAACTTTCATTAGGATGCGATTCATGCATCCTGATCTCAAGTACTTGCTAGTTAAAAATTTGAACCATTCTTGAATGAAGCACTGTAAAAAAAATCATCACGGTTCTGTGTAATTAACCCAGAGAAGAACAATAGCAATGATGACAATATCTGAAACCAGGAAAAAGTGAAGGCAGGCTTCATCAGAGCTACTTGAGGTCAGCACCAATAGACTTCACGGGGAAAAGCAGCTTTCCACAGTCTCTCAGCAGGGAATCTGTCTTCTTGCTTCTTCACAGGGGAAAAGTCCAAGCTGCAGATTCATCTTGCTCTTCTACCCTCCTAAGAATTACAAGTTGGATTAAATTTTTTGGCCAAGGGTCTTATTTTTTTCTTGGATGGACATGAGAGCAAATATCCTGGTCAGGAAACATCATTTATGAATGGAACATAAAGATGACTGGACATAAGATGATTTCAGAAGAATGAGATGGAAGGTCAGTGCAGAGTGGCCAAGCTGACACCAGGGTGCGATGCGTTTCTGTGGGTAGATGGGTCAGAACTGAGTCTGAGAAAGTAAGTCCATGCAGGGTCCAGAAACCGATACCAAGATGAAGGTTGTAGCAGCCACCGGTACATGTAGCCTACCCACTCAGCAGGAATTCCCTCCAAGACCCCAAGAGTACCACGGACTCCTCTGGACTCCAGAATGCCTAGAGAATCAGCATCTCATCCACAGTCTGTCCTTATCAATGAACAATATTAAAGGAGGCAAGTAATTAGTAATCAAAGGGCTCCCATAAGTTCAGCAGCTCTACAGGCATAAAATCCATCCTACTAAACAAGAGAGCCCTCTACCTGCCACAGGTTGATAGTAAAATACGGCAGATGAGAGAGGTCAGCATGTAATCAGCAGAAAATTGGTGCTCAGAAGATTTAGACTTATGTGTAGGTGTGTACAAACATGTATTTCTAGAAAGGCCGCATCTTAAGTTCTTTGAAAATAGTGCACTGTAAACGTAACTGGCTCAACCATTGCTGTTAGTTACAGTTTTGATCTGAAAGGTCATATGGAACAGGAAAAAAAGCCTGATAATAAACCTGGTGACAAGAGAATTTTTTTTCATTATTTATTTAATAACCACATGATTAGAAGAGGCATTTCATTACAGCTTTAACATATTCAATAACAATTTCCAGAGCAAAGATACATCTCTTTCACAAATGGGTACAAGTTTTGAACTCATTATAACCCTATAAGACATAAAATTGAATGAGGTTTTAACCTTCAAAAAAAGATCTCCATTTCATTTTAAAATATACAGTTTCCTACAGAAAAACTCATTTTTAATGCTAATAACACTGAGATGTTTGCACATGCATCTCTAATCTCTATGTATCTGATTATTACTAGTTACCATTGGTTACACTCGGATCCTTAGTACCTGAGTATGGATATAAAGTCATCGGGTATATTTCATTGGTAATGTTTATCACCTCTACTAATTAACATGGAGCAATTTTTATGCTTCTTCCTCAAATATAACTCAGTTTTTTATTTGTAGATATTTTTGTGTGTATATCATACAGAACATCCCAAACAATCTTATTCCTCTATATACCCACTTCCCAAATGGCACCCTCCCATAGCCCCTCCCCTCCTGCCCCTACTGGAGCCCATATACTCTGTCATCCCTATTACTGTTCACTGTGATGTTGGCGCCCCCAGCCGTTCCCCAGTGCTTGTTCATCTGCTGAATCTAGTCAGCCTATCTAGAGAGCCTTGTTTTAGGAAGATCAGCTCTTCCTCAATCCACTGAATCTAGTCAGGCTATCTACAGTTCCTCGTTTTAGGAAGATCAGCTCTTCATCATCTAGCAGAAATCAGTTGTCAATAGGCTGTCAGATCCCCTGGGACTGGAGTTACAGACAGTTGTTAGCTGCCATGTGGGTGCTGGGATTCAAACCCCGGCCTTCTGCATGAACGACCAGTGTTCTTAACCGCTGAGCTATCTCTCCAGCCCCTACAAGAGAATTGTTTTAAATGTGTTTTGGCCAGCATCATTCTTGCACAATGCAGCAAAGTTGCCTGTTCCTCATGATTTATTGTTTGAAGACAGAAAGGGCAGAGAAGTGGTTCTCTGTTACAACTCTGGCAAGAAAATCCAAGCAAGGTCTTGCTGTCCTTTCAAAAGCAACTTCTCAAAGAACAAGACCAAACCTGTAAACAGCAATGCAGCTCAGACCGCATTTGCCTGGCATTACCCACAATATTATGTTAATTCCAATCTGCAACGCAGATTACATTAGCAAGGCGAAACCAGAAGCAATCAGTGTTTGTAAAATGTGTTTGCCTCTCAGCCCCACCTGATCTGGTGCATCAGAGGTTAAACAAACGTCCAAGTCTAGCAGAGATGGCCTAAAATGCTGCAGGAGTGATGGCTTCCAATGGCTCCCATTGTTTTCTCAATACAATCAAGTGATTTTTGTAAACATGCTTTAAAATATTACTTTGACCAGCACAACAAAGGTTACCCAGCTAACAAAGCAAGTGAATTCTTTATTCTTATTTCACATATAAGGTACAAGTCTATTTTTATTTAATTGACTGATTGATACCTAGATAACTTCTGATTTTTTTAAAAAATTAATTTTAATTTAAAATTTATTTTATGTGTACAAATGTTTTGCTTGCATGTATGTAACCCATGTTATGCTGTGCCTACAGAGACCAGAAGAGGGTATCAGGTTCCCTGGAACTAGAGTTACAAACAGTTGTTAGCTGCCATGTGGGTGCTGGGAACTGAATCCTGGTCCCCTGGAAGAGCAGCCAGTGCTCTTAACCACTGAACCATTTCTCCAGCCCCTAAAATTAATTTTAATGTGGTTAATGATATATAACATGGGGCTGAGGACATGACTCAGTAGCAGAGCACTCTCCTAGTATGCATGAAGCCCTGGGTTCAGTTCCCAAGACAAATAAATAAATTAAACTAAAAACACATAAAAAATTTATCATCAATATATTCTGTGAAGTCTTTGGATTTTGATACTAACTTGGCAAAGGGCAGTCTCCACAGGTAGGGAATATTTGTGGATTTTATTTACATACCTTAAACTACGCCCAGTACCTAATAAGATTGCAGTACATATGTATTTTTACATAAACCAATGTATAGATGACATACCACTTAGGTGTATAGTCTACAAATCCTCTGCCCATCCACTTTCATAGTAGGATAGGCAGCATGATCCAACAGCCCTTTCTCAGGCTTCTTCTGCAATGACATGTGAGGCTAGAGAAAACTGTCTAGCTCATGGCCAAAGATCAGAATTTTCTGTGCATGAAGCTAATTGGCACAAAAGGATACAAGTTGAGATTTCTGACAGCATTTAATACCTACTGACTGTGCTTGATTAGATGGCACTGAACTCCCTTAATCATCAGCCACCCTCAGTACTTGTATAATCAAACCAACCTCAGTGTGGGATGAGGGACACACAGAGGACAGGGAAGGGGCAGTCTGTGTGGGTGGGCTGCAGCCACAGTGTGGCTAGGTAGGCTGAGAAGAACACCCAGTTAACACGCAAACATCTAGGCTTGCAGTTTTCAATTAGAATTGCATGAGAATCTTTAAAACCTACCCCTGTCTGAACCTTTCAGACCAATCAGAATCTCTGCACTGGTGGGAAACAATGGTGCCAAAGGGCAGGTGTTTCTAAAGGCTCCTCTGGTGACTCTGCAGTGCTGCCTGGATGACAAACCCTGCTCTAGGCTGTGCAGTGAGTTCTTGACTACAGGGAGAGAGACAGATTTGATTCCTGAAAACTAGTGCAATGGACAGCGGTGATTCTCATGTTTTCTGCGCTTTACAATCACTTGGTGAGCCTCAGAAACACCTCTGTTGTCTGGACTTCATTTCCAGAGTTTATGATTGAATGAGTCTGGAATGTACCCTGGGCTTTGGAATTTGAAAAATACCCCTGACTGAAGATTCATGCAGATAAGGCATCAGTGGTTAGACATACAGACATCTGGAGCCCCACCCCAGACTGAATGAACAGAATCTGCATTAATTTTTTTAAATGTATAAAATACACACAATTTACCATCTTAACCATCTAAAAATACTTAGTTCAGGAGTACTAAGTACACTCATAGTACTGTGCAATCAGTCTCAAGCATTCTTTCCATATTTCAAAACTGGAACTGCATATGCACTAACCCACACTTCCTTATCTACCTCTCCTCCAACCCCATTCTCCTTTCTATGTATCTGACTACCCTAGGTCCCCTTATGTAAATGGAATTAGATAGCATTTGCTTTTTAGTGACTTATTTAGCATAATGTTCTCAAAGTTCATTCATGCTGCAGCCTGGACCAGAATTTCTTTCCTTTACAGAACTTACAAATATGAGATCCTGCTTTCATTTCTTCTGGGTGTATACTTAGAAGTGGAATTGAGAAATGATCTGGTAACTTCTTTGTCTGGCTTTTTTCAAAAGCCACCATACTGGTTTCCATGTGGGTTCCCATTTTTTACATCTTCATCAATAGTTAGTATTTATTTATTTATTTATTTATTTATTTATTTAAATTTCTCTCTCTCTTTTTGTCTGTCTGTCTGTCTCTCTCTCCATCATGTGTGTGTGTGTGTGTGTGTGTGTGTGTACTTATAGAGGCCAGAGGGTGTCCTTCCTCAGTTGCTGTCTACCTTGTTTGTTGAGACAGGATCCCTCACCTGACCTGGAACTCCCTGATTGGCTTGGCTAGCCAGCCAGTGAGCCCCAGGGATCTACCTGTCTCCACCTTCCCAACACTGGGATTACAAACACACACCACCACACCAAGGTGCCACACCCAGTTTTTATTATCATCATCATCATCATCATCATCATCATCATCATCACTGAACTCAGGGCCTTATGCTTGCATGGCAAGAACTTTACCGACTGAGCTATCACTCCAGTCCTGGTTTTTCTTACATTTAATTGGTGTGAGGTTTAGAATCTGCGTTCCAACCAGTTCCCTGGGTGATGGTGTTCAGTTGAAGTTTGAGAAGCTGCTTTGCTGCCTAGGATAGTTCTTTGCATGGCAGGATACATCCTGGAACGTGTTTTATCCCATGTTTTCTAGCACTGATTATGAGGCTATCTCTTCTATTTGGCTTTCTAATTTTATACACATAATCACGAGGATGTGAGCCCTTTCCATCTGAGCTCTGTGCACTATTGTTCTCTGGCAGCCTGGGTGACAAGTGCTCTCTGAGCTCAAACCTAGAGGACTGATTTTAACCAGGAGAAAACTGAGTCCTGAGGTCCCATTTGGTCTAATCTATACATGAAGATAGAATAAAAGCCACAAATAGTCCAAAGGAAGAAAGAAATCTGACCTTTGCAGCTGCCCAACAACATAAGAAATCGAGACCAGATGTCCCTGTACTTTTCTGAAATAGTTTTCATTTCTTCTCTTCAAACATCTAGTTCACAGTTCTCAGAGACTCTCGTGCTCCCCTTCATCTCTGCCCTCCCACAACTCAATTCTTTTGTTGGCACATCACCCACTTCCCGTAGCAGGTCTCCTGTATTTACCTATTCATTCCAGGACTTCAAAGTCCTGCCACTGTCCAGGAATTTGAATTCCTTGAAGACTCTGTTATATCCCGTGTTTGTCTTCCATTACTTAGTTTCTGATCCATGGTGAATGTTGAAATATACGTTACAGCTGATTTCTCAGTAACTTAATCCAGGAAGCCTAGGGCCAAAGTGATCACTTGCCTGGCAGCACTCAGAAAGATTTCCACGTTCAGGCTCCAGCGTCTCCTAGGATTCCATCCCTTCTTCCCTTGATGGCATAGATGAAATTTCTTTGGGGCTCAGTGGCTCTCGCGGCCTTCAGCGGGTAGCTGACATTCTCAACAAAAGTGCTCTATGGAGGTGATATTTTGAAAATCCAGAAGCAGCAGGTCCCCCGGAAGTGCTGTTTCATGGCCGCTTCCTCATCCATAAAATTCGTGCTTTTTCTCTGGCTCCAAACTGAGCATGCATCTCTCTCTTACTCGTAAACAGTAGGTTCTCTAATTTGATTCATCACTCCATACCTCTGCTCCGAATGATGGATGCCGGCTTTTCTGTGTCTTTCCTGTCATTGAACACAGACATCATTAATATATGTGGACTTAACATTGGGGAACAGGCACCAATGATCTCTGTTGCATGTGTGAGATCTTCTGTGGTCCTCAGGAAGCTGGATCAAGGAAAGAACTTTAATACTCCCCAAGAAAGGAAGCTGTAAATATTACATTGTTTGCTTAACTTGTAACATTCATCTCCTGTGGTCCTGGGTGTATCATAATAGGGAAACTATCAAAACTTGCCATAGCAAGTCAGTGGGTTGGCAAGATGGATGCTGTTATGCTTCAAAATTATGCCAATTTACGTTGATAAGGTGACTTTCTTCTGGGACTCTGAGAAATAGTGCCTGTGGTTCTAACCCTGTATGACTCTGACTTGGTCTTAGATTTACATAAGATAGGAAAATTGGCCCAGTATGACTTCATTCATCTTCATAACATCTCTACTGATGGGATTTATAGTGAAGGTAGTATTATTATTCTTTCACAACTGAGGTCTAGTAAGCTTAAGCTTTCAGTCAAAGTAGCAAATTCTCTACTAGGTCTAGCACTAAGAAAAAGGGCATAGGTGTGGTTATACCTATATTAAGAATGAGAAAAAGCCCAAAATTAAAAACCTCTTATTGTATGATGTGATAGATTTTGTTAGTCAAAGGCAGTTGAGTCTCAGAGACTTAACCTATTCAGGGATGTTGATTAGAATTGATTTGTTAGTACCACAGCACAGCAGGGCATTCAGTCTAACTACATTTTTGGTAGCTTTATTAATTTTTTTAACTATAGAAAAATCTGACTGCTAGAAGTTACTAAACTGACTGCATGTGGACTATTTTGATAAAGCTCATCCTTCTAATAACCCTTGAGAAATACTGTCAAACTCTAAATTCTTTCTATTGGACATATTTTAGGTAAGAAAGCCACAAATATTTCTAAACCCTTCTTGCTTCATCAACTGATTGTCATGAGTTTTTGACATGGTCCATATTCTTTGGTTTTTAGTATAGGATACTTGAAAGAATACATACACCAAAAAGAAGTTAATGTTTTCTCATAGAAAGGATGTATAGAAAGTTGGCATAGCTCAGAAGCAGAGAAGAAAGGTGCCAGCCCATCCAAGTAAAGCAAATTGCTTCTCAGGCTTGTTAAGATAAAGAGAAAAAGTCGGGCATGGTAGTGCACACCATTAGAACCAGCACTTGGGAGGCAGAGGCAGGCAAATCTCTGTGAGTTCAAGGCCAGCCTGATCTACAAAGTGAGTTCCAGGCCAGCTGGGGCTACAGGGAGAAACTGACTCAAAAATAAATAAATAAATAAATAAATAGATAGATAGATAGATAGATAGATAGATAGATAGATAAAAGCATTTGTAAGGGCAGCAGCTGAACTCAGAAGGCCAGGCTTATAACTGTCAGCTCCATTGGAGACAACTTCAGGAACAGTAGTAGCAATTGATGTTACTGATCAAGACTTTGATAAAATAAGGCCAGCAAGATGGCTTGGTGGAAAAGGCACCTGCTGCCAAACTTGATAACCTGAGTTCAGTACCCAGAACCCACATGGTAGAAGAACCGACTCCTGCAAATTGTCCTCCAACCTCCATGACTTGCTGGCTGTGTGGTAGTTCAGTACATTACAGTGGGAATATGTGGTAGCAGAGGGCTATTTACCTCATAGCTAGAAATGGAAAGGAGAGGAAGGAAGAGACCAGGTCCCACAATCCCCTTCAAATGTACTCTTCTAATTGCCCACAACCTTCCACTAGGACTTACCATTTATTTATTCATTTATTTATTATTTTTAATTTTAAATTTTCTTTAGAATGTCATACATGAATATTATATTGGCATCATTTCCAACCCTCCCAGTCCCCCCTTCCAACTTCTCCCAAGTTCTCCCAGTTCCCTCTGAATTTCTTGTTCTCTTTTTGATTATTATTGTTACATATACATAGATACATTTATAAACACACACATGCACATATATATATATATATTATATGTATCATACACTGAGTCAACTTAGTGGTGCTCATGTGTACATAGGTTTAGGGATGCCTACTTAGGATAATCTCTCAGAGAGATAGTCCCTGGAGAAAACTGATTGTCCCTCCATCAGCTTCCATTGATTGCCTGAAGTTCTTCATCTGGAGCTCTTCATCCTCCATCCACCTTGGCATGTCAACTGGTTTTGTCATATGCAGATCTTATTAGGCTAGCATACTTGTGGAGATTTCATTGGTGTAGCTTCCCTATCATGTCTAGTATTCATTATCTAGCAGCAGATATCTTGTCCCCCTGGCTCTTACAGTCTTTCCACCCCTTCTTCCACGATGTTCCCAGAGCCTTAAGCGTAGAGGTCGCATTGTTGATTTATCAGTTAGAGGCCCTATCTTTTAAACATTCTGTCAAAGCCCCATGGACTGAGGACCAAGTCTACAATGTGAGGGTATTTGGAAGGACATTTGAGATCCAAACTATCACATGGTACCTGGATTGTTTCACTTAATAATGTCTTCCAGGTTTACCCATGCTGTTACAAATGATAGGATTTCCTTTCTAAAGGTTGAAGAGTATTCCACTGTGTATATATAATGCATCCTCTTTATCTATTCATCCACTGATGAACACTTAGGTGGATTCCATCTGGTGGCCATCATGAATAATGCTGCAATGAACATGATGATGCAGGTGTCTCTCTTACTTGCCGATTTCATTTCCTTTGGATATATACCTAGAAGCATTCCATTACAGCTTTAAGATATTCAGTAACACAGTCCAGAGCAAGGATACATCTCTTTCAAAAGTGGTTGTAAATTTTTAGGTTCATGGTTGAATTGATACAGTTATACAATATTGAACTCAGTATAAACCCTGTAAGACATAAAATTGAATGAGTTTTTAACCTTTAAAAAAGACCTCAATTTCCTCATTAAAATACACAGTTTCATATAAAAATTCTGACATTGGATGTTTGCACATGCATTTCTAACCTCTAAATATCTGATTATTACTAGTCACAGTTGTTTACTTTCTGAGCTTCTAGGCACCTGAGTATGGATATAAAGTCATCAGGTAGATTTTGATAGTAATATTTATCACCTCTACAAATTAACATGAAGTAAATTTTTATGCTCCTTCTCAAATATAGCTCATTTAAAAAACAATTGTTAAGTTTTTTGTGTGTATGTCATACAGAACATCCCAAACAATCTTATTCATCTATATACCCACTTCCCAAATGGCACCCTCCTATAGCTTACCCCCCCCCACTGGAGCCCATATACTCTGTCATCCCTGTTACTGTCCACTGCGTTGTCAGCACCCCCAGCCATTCCCCAGTGCTTGTCCATCCACTGAATCTAGTCAGCCTATCTAGAGAGCCTTGTTTTAGGAAGATCAGCTGTTCCTCATCTAGCAGCAATCAGTTGTCAATGTTCCTTTAGATAAGATTGGGGTCTGCTGTTCATTTTCCCAGTTCTATGCTGGGTTACTTTCTGGGAGTCTCTAGGGCCACCCTGGCCAATAACTCAAAGGAAGGTGGCTCCTGTCTGGCATTGTTTCTTGTTATGTAGCCTTTAGCTATACATATGGACTCTTAAAAAAATTATATTGACCCCTTTAATCTTTGGTTATACTTTCCTTTTGGGTGTTTAAGACCCTACAGTTGGCTCAGATAAACCAATTTATTTTAACTCTTAAAGCCATTTGAGGATCTGTTCCTCAGGGGTCGCATGGGCTTGAGAGGAGCCCCTGGCTCCTTTCTTTTACCAGTTCCATCTATGTGAAGATAAGTCAAAGGTCCTGCTCAACCATGGCTGGATTCACTTTTAAGCATGGAAGAAATGTTTTCCCTGGTTTGACCCTCCTCTTTGTAGACTGGACACTGTTCAAGTCTATCTGGTGGGGTTTCTATGGCTTCCCTGAACAAGAGGACAGGTAACTCACAAAGTTACATGACATTTTGAGAGATGTTCCATAGTTCCATGGAACTTAGTTGACCTTGGAGGGCAAGGGGCAAAAACTGTCCTTTTAAGTCCTTCTGGACAGGTTAGTATAGGCCTCAAAGTATGGCTGTTAAACATCCAATAAGGTTATTTCCACCAGTCTGGTACTTTTAATTACCATGTGCTATGTAGATAAAGTGTGGGTTAAAAAACCAAATGTTCTCAAATAAACCTTGAATAGATATATATTTTGCTCCTTAAACTAGTTGACTAAACCATGACCTTAGAAATTTTAAGATTATGTGTATACTATTTTTGTCTCATCCTTTATATATAACAGACCTATACAGACCTTCATCACTTGCTTAGGCTTTCTCATTTTTTCTTTTTGGAAAATATCTCCATTCCCATATCCTTTTAACATCTTTTACATTCTCATTTTCTTTGTTTTTTAAATAATTATGAG
>NW_008348570.1:729186-729712 GCF_000622305.1 Nannospalax galili
CTATTTCCTACTGTTCTTCTCTTTCAGATTCTTTCTTTTCCTTTACCTCCCTGGTTCCTTTTCATTATCCTGGTTCCTATAATTACATCTGGATGCATACTCACTTATCAGGATTTGATGCTAGGCTCCACATATGAGGGAGAACATATGTTGTTTTTTTCTTTCTGAGTCTGTGTTACTTCACTTAGTATAACAGTTTCTAGTTCCATTCATTTACCTGCATATTTCATGATTTCATCTTTCTTTACTGCTGAGTAAAACTCCATCGTATATATGAACCACATTTTGATTATCACTTGTCAGTTGAGGGACAGTTAGGTTGCTTCCATCTCTTAGCTTTTGTGAGAAGAGCAGCAATGTACAAGTGTCTCTGCAATAGGATGAGTTCTTCGGGTATATACCAAGGAGTGGTATAACTGAGTCAAATGGTACGTTCATTTGTAGTTTTTTTTTGTTGTTTTTTTTTTTTTTTTGTCTTTTTGAGACAGGGTCTCCCTGTAGCCCCAGCTGTCCTGGCACTCACTAT
>NW_008348570.1:731459-731924 GCF_000622305.1 Nannospalax galili
CCTAGAGAGAATTGGACTGGAGGGAACACACCTCAACATAATTAAAGCCATATATAACAAACCCACAGACAGCATCATTCTAAATGGAGAAAAACTAGAAGCATTCCCATTGAAATCAGGAGCCAGACCAGGCTATCCAGTATCTCTAATCCTCTTTAACATAGTGCTTGAAACTCTTACAAGAGCAATAAGACAAGAGAAGGAAATTAAAGGAGTAATAATTGGAAAAGATCAAATTATCCATCATAATTTTTA
This sequence comes from Nannospalax galili, assembly GCF_000622305.1. Taxonomy (NCBI): domain Eukaryota; kingdom Metazoa; phylum Chordata; class Mammalia; order Rodentia; family Spalacidae; genus Nannospalax; species Nannospalax galili. Next base: position 731,715 of record NW_008348570.1, read on the forward strand.
ACATTTTATTTATTTTTATTTTATGTGTATGCGTATTACCTGAGTGTACCTAAGTGCACTTGTGTCTTGCAATGCCCATGGAGTTCAGAAGAGGACTTTGGATCCCCTAGAACTGGAGTTATGGATGGTTGTTAGCTGCCATGTGGGTGCTGGGATTCGAACCTGAGTCCTCTGCAAGAGCAGTCAGCGCTCTTAACCACTGAGCCATCT
>NW_008348570.1:733312-751112 GCF_000622305.1 Nannospalax galili
AGTTGGACTGAAGAGATGGCTCAGCAATTAAGAGAATTGGCTGCTCTTGCAGAGGACCCGGGTTTGATACCCAGCATCTACAGGGCAGCTAACAACTGTCTGCAGGGGAATCTGACACCCTCTTCTGACCTCTTTGGGCAATGCATGACATGGGTGTACTTACATACATGCAGGCTCAGTGGTCAAGAGCATATGCTATTCTTCTGGAGGACCTAGCTTTGGTTCCCAGTACCTACATGGTGGGTCACACCTGCCTGCATACGCATGACGTACATACATACACTCAGGCACACAAACATATACATGTAATTAAGACATGTGCCACCAAACTTGGCAAATAAATAAATCTTTAAAAACTACATTGCTAAAAGGGAAGGATCAACAGAATGGGGAGCTATCAAAATATTAAGAAAGTATTCAAAATATTTTTGAACATCTCATAAAGAAGCTAAAGAATAGAACAGCAGTAAACTATTTCTTAGATAGGCCAACAAGCGTTAAGAATCTTATACTTATTTATAGTGAATATATGTTCATTTGAGTTCTACAGGGAAAGATAACCAATAGGCAATTTAAGCATCTCTCTCTATATAAATGTCTATAATAATGCATTACTTAATGACAAGCTATATTCTGAGAAAAATGTTGTCGGGCAATTTTGTCACTGTGTAAACAGCAATCTACTTATATAAACCTAGATGTTATCAGTTAATCAATTGATGTGGTCTCTTGGTAATAATCAAGACATGCAATAGGGGCTGGAGAGATGGCTCAGTTGGTAGTGTTTGCCGTGAAATCATGGGGTCCTGAGTTTGGATCTCCAGCACCCATTTAAAGCCAGGCACTGGTGGCACAGGCCTATAACTCCAATGCTGGTGGAGGATGGAGACAGGAAGGTCCCTGAAGCTCATTGGCCAGGGAGCTCATTGGCCAGGGAGCCTAGCAGAATCCATGAGCTCCAGGTTCAGTGAGAAACCCAGTCTCAGAAAATAAGGTGGGAAGTTTTTGAAGAAGATGCCTGGCATTTGTCTCTAGTCTTTACACACATGCAGCAAACACATAAGCCCCCTGCCCACCACAAAGGTGCAATAAAGATGAGATGTATGAGGTTGTTGCTAGCATTAATAGTACTTACTGTTTATTTTTACATGTCATTTTATTATTTTTATTTTATGTGTATGACTGTATTGCCTGCATGTAAGTAAGTGCACCCATGTTGTGCAGAGCTCATGGAGGCCAGAAAAGGGTGTCAGATACCCTGGAACTGGAGTTATGGATGGTCTTCAGCCACCGTATGGATGTTGGGAATTGAACCCAGGTCCTCTGCAAGAGTAGCCAGTGCTCTTAACTATATGTGCTCTTAACTGCTGAGCCGTCTCTCCAGCCCCCAGGGCTTATCATTTTATAGTGTGTGTGTGCGTGCATGTGTGTGTGTGTGTGTGTGTGTGTGTGTGTATTTTGAACACAGAAACATAAGGCCAAATGCAAGCTAAACAAGTGCTCTACTACTGAATTATACCCCCATCTTTTACAAACTATTTCTTTAAGTGAACTATACTCTAAAATAATAATAAAAATTATAGTAAGCATACAACTTAGTAATATTTATTATCATTATTATGGATTACACACTGTATATGATTGTATGTGCTATTCCCTCATATGACTGGCAGTTTGTTTATAGCAGCTCCACCACAAACACCTGAGCATTATGTTATGCTCTGATGCCACAATGACCTTGAAATCAACTAACTAGCCGAAAATAATTTTTCTATGTAATCACATGGAGCCACAATCAAACATACAGTCTGTTGTTGACCAAATGTTGTTATGTGGCACATGACTGTGTCTCATATCTATCTGTCAATGTAATGTGATGTGATGTAATGATGTAATCTAATCTATCGATTTGCTAAAAGAAATTGCTTCATGCAAATATGGAAGCTGAGAAGTCCCAAGATCTGAGGTCGGTGAGTTAGAGACTCAGCAGGGCCAATGGTAGAATCACAGTTTAAGCCCGAGAGTAGGCAAAGACCAGTGCCCACCTTGAAGGCAATTTATGAAAGATGAAAGAATTTTTGCTGAGCATGTTAGTAATTGCATAACTTGGGAAGCTGAGACAGGAGAATCAGGAGTCCAGGGCCATCCTGAGCTACATTAAGACAGCCTGTTGTCAAAAAAAAAAAAAAAGCAAGCAAAAAGAAACATTCTTTTCCTTTCTGTTCTGTTATTCCCTCCATTGGCTTGGATGAGGTCTACTCACACCAAAGAGGGCAAACTGTTTTACTCAGCCTACTAATTGAATGTTGTTTTCATCCAGAAACACTCTGAACGGACACTCCCAGAATAAAGTTAAACCAAATATCTGGGCACCATGGGCCGAATCAAATTGACATATAAACTTTATCAAAGCAATGTGTTACTTTCTTAACAATGCATTTTTGGTATGAGATATAAAAGTGATTTCCCCACAACTACAAAGAACAAATGCCTATTATAAAATCCAATCCGTTACTTAGACACTGACTTAAAGAACAACTATTTATGAAGAAATAGCTACATAAGTTGCCACTACTAGATTTTTCCTGATTTGAAGGAAGAAGGAGAGAGTTGTTGAATGGAGTTTGGAGAATGGAGTGGTTGAAAGTAGCATTTAGGAACAAAGAGAGAAAGAATGGGAAGTTGAGGACTTTAAGAGAAATTTTTGCTAGTTCATAGCTTTGTTAGAAGTTCACTAACTCCTATTACCTCCCTGAGGCTCCTTGTTTTTCTTTTTATTTGTTTCGCTGTATTATTGGAGTTTTCATGTGACTGGTGTATTGTTTCAGATTTGTTATGAATCTATCAATATGTTCAATACCATTTTGTAATACACAGGGTAGGACTCTGACTAAGGCCACTTGTCCAATTTCTATTTCTGATTCTCTGGGCATTAGTTCACTCAGGTTGAAAGCATGAGGTGGGCCATGTGTGTCATGTGCTGTTATTTATTACAATCCTGGCTTGGAGAGCCATGAGCAGAGACTGTACAAAGGAACTTTCTACAAGCCTGAAGTTTATGAATAATGCATAGTTTTATGACTCATCCAAAGCAATGATAAACAAAACCCAAACAGTTGGCCACCCCCTCAGCAATCTGCAGACATTGGTCCCACCTCTTAGCAACTGTGAACGGCAATATTTGAAGGTAGCAATGGAAATCAGTGGTGCTGGTTTATCTTTAGCACCATCCATATGTTTGCTGGAACACAGTTAAGTCAGAAAGTGACTGAGCACAAGTGAAGAGAAAAAGGTATCCTGACTACTTAGCTCATTTTTTTGTTGTGCTAATGGATTATCACAGACTGAGCACTTTATTATTTTATAAAAAAAATATGTTTTGGTCTTTTTGAGACAGGGCCTTCCCGTAGCCCCAGCTTACCTGGAACTTGCCATGTAGACCAGGCTGGCCTTCAACTTACAGAGATCTGCCCGCCTCTGCCTCTCAAGTGCTGGGATTAAAAGACTGAGCGATTTATAAAGAATAAGTATTTGGCTTACAGTTCTGGGCAGTTATAACCTTGTGAGGTCCTTCTTTATTTAAGTTTTCCCTCAGGGCCCAAGACCTCCTCAGCCATGAGGTTTTTTAAATTGAATTTTTGTGATTTTCATATATATAAAATTTGATGGCATTTAGATCCCCCCATCCTCACTTTCCCTTCCTGCCCCCTGCCCAATTTAATGTACTCTATTATATGATATATATTATATAATAAAGCCTGTAGAGTCTAATTTGTGTCTCCAAGTGTCCTTCAATATGGGTCCATCCACTGGAGCTTGGTTAACCTACTGAGTGAGTTACATGCTTGAAAGAATCTCTCTACTCCTCCCAGCAACTATCTGTTGCCACAATTGGAGATTCTTACCTACTTCCTCATGTCTATGTTGGGATTTTTTCTGATTTGAGATTGTATGAGATGTGCAATGTTACCATTGCTGTGAGTATATGAGTAACTGACCAGCTGTCTGGAAAACTGTTTCCTTGTGGTCATCTACCACTTCTGGCTCTTACAGTATTTCTGTCTCCTCTTCCACAGTGATCCCTGAGCCTTGAGAGGCAGAAGTTTGTTGTAGGTGTCCTATTCTCGAATAAGCACGCTGAAGCCTCTTGTTCTCTACCTGTTGGCCAGTTGTGGGTTTCTGTGTTAATCATCATCTGTTGCATAAGGAAACTTCTCTGGTGAGAATTGTGAAATGCATTAATCTATGACTATAGCAATGTTATCAAGGGTCAGTTTAAAATGATAAACTATTTGGTAAAAACTAATACTATGTTCTCCCCTATGACCTGTGACCAATCTAGCCTCAGGTTCCTAAGCCTGATATCAAGGTATGGGCTCCATCCTAAAAAGGAGACCTTAAATCTAATTTAGGAGTGGTTAGTTACTCCCATAATATTTGTGCCACTATTGCACCAATGGCATATCTTGCCATGCCAGTTGTTATTGTAGTTGTGAGGTCCTTCTTGCTGTGAGAACCACCTGCTGATTTTCAGGAAGGCACAGAGGATCACATGGGAGATAGAACATATGAGCTCAGGTTTCTCTTCTTTTTATAAAGTCATGGTCTTGGTTTAAGGCCCTATCTTTCTGGTCTCATGTAACCTTAATTACCTCCCAAAAGTCATACCTCCAAATATTATAGTCAGATTAAATTTCCATCATTTTAATACTTCTCAAGGGAGATGAATTTTCAATGAATTTAGGTAAGGATTATTCAAATGATAGCATAACGTATCTAGAATCCATGGATATGGAAGATGTTATCAGGACTGTCTCTTTTCTACCACACATGAGTACTTCTTGAACCTTTTCTAGTCACTAAACTGGAACTGTTATATAGCAATTTCCTCCAAATTGAAGCATTCTATCCTGGAGGGAGCTCCTTAAGACTTGGAAAGTTCTAAAGTTAGGCTTCTTAAGACTCAGGAAGTAAACAACTCACAAGTCTCAGGAAGCCCCTGTAACTTACAAGATTCACAAGGCTCCTCTTTTCTCAAAGTTATAGATGCAGAGGGGCTGCTGTGAAGATGGTATCAACCTGTTTTCCTGAGTTTGTTCCCATGCTGGGGTGATCTTTCAGTAATGCAGCTGCTTTTGAATTATCTGTGTTCCTATAAGTAACTTCTCATCCATGCTTCTGTAAGTCTCCCCAGGAATACTGTCACACAACCGGAAGTTACACTAGTTTTATACTCAAATGGCCCTTGATTCAAACCTTGCCTCTGCTATCTATAAGCTGTATGTCCTTGGGAGGTTACTTAACTTTTCTTCTTTCTTTTTAGTAACTCATCATTCTTCAACCAGCAGTAAAGATATCATCCTATCAGCAAAGAGATAGTATAATAATACTTGTCTTTAACAGAATTGTTGGTTTTAAGCAGCAACTGTTGACTGGAGTTAATCAGATAGGTGGTTAGTTCAAAAGATTACTGCTTGCACAAAATATTATAGTTGGGAGAGGTAGAGGCAGGTTCAAAGTTAAGCTTCTGGGGTCAAGAACTAAAAATATACTGCCTCATAAAGAAACTATCTACAGTGCCTTCTCTCAGATTGTAGAATGGCTGCCAGGAACCCTACTAGCACTGATGTTTGGCCATAAACTGATCTTATAACAACTGGCACCCCAGTCAACTGCTACTACCCTTATCAGGAAATGGAGTCTTCCTCTGGCTCATTATTACTGATTAATCTCCTGTCTTGGTATCTCTTAGTGATAGAGCCTAGACTTGACACTTGGGTTCTAGCTAGGTAGGGTGCCCAGGCTGTGATTTCCTCTTGAACAGAGGGCAGTTGAAGGAAAACAACACAGTCCAAATCATGGAGGGAGACTTAAAAAGAGATGGAAGCCTTCCCTCAGGCAGAGTCCAGCTACTGCTCTTTGCCTGCACATGGCTCTGCTTGAAATTACTTTGGTAAGCAGCAGGAGAAACAACAGTGGCAGTTGAGAAAAAGTCTATCTGGATGAAGATGGGAATAAATAAGCATATTCCTAGCAAATTTATTTCATGGTGAACCATCTATGCCCATAGCCCCATTGAAGAAGGAGATTGCAGCCTTGCTGCCAACTTTGGTCATGGGGTGTATGGAACTCATTTTTTCAGGTTCAGTGGTCTTGGCCCAGCTGCAAGAATAGCTTATGCATGAATTGGCAACAGAAACAATGGCAAAGCTATTGGATGAGGGCCAGGGGGATGGCAACCTCTCTGTACCTTTATACAGATTTTCAGAGGGTTGATGTGGTTAATTTTGGCACGTTGCTTGCTTGGGTACAAAACCAACTTCTGGGAGCTGGAGGTATCTGTCTTGGATCTGTCACAAGTGACAAGCTCTTAGAACAAGTTCTAAGACTGGTCAGAACCTCAATGCTATGTTGAGTGTGGCAAATATCTCCATGAATACATTGTCACAGAGAAGAATGAATGAAATGAAATGAAAGAAGAGACCACACCTGGGTACTTTACCTAGCTAGACACCTAGCTCACCATGTCTATGGTACTGTGCTCTAGACCTTTTGTTTAGGTGGCCTAAAAAAGTTTTTGGTTGGAGTGAAAACTTTCCAAAAAGAATTAAAGATTACCAATGGGCATAGTTATTATCTTTCATCACCAGACATATTTTATTCAGTAAATTACTGTCATTAAAAAAAGGAATAGATAGATTCTATAGGCTTCAGGGTTTGGCATAGTGCTGATATAACGATTTTACACAAATTGTCACAGGAAGGTACTTATTTTTCGGGTTTAATGAAGCATTGGACTTCAGGGGAATAACAGTTTTTGAGAGACAGTGGTGGCTGTTCATGCATGGCAGATTCTTGGGCCCTGGAATTTTGCCCCACACCCCCAGACTGTTCTTCTAGGATGACCGACTCATAGTATGAGAATCCTTAGATTGTTCTGAAAATCATTAACTAACTGTACACTTTCTTCTGGCCTTCCATTTCTACCTCATATACTGTTATATTTCTGGGCTTGAAATGTCCTTTTCTATTAGGGTCTCCTTCTTGGTATAACTCTTGGAGATACTGTCCCAGGGCCAGTCCCTGCCTGTTAGCAATGTGGTCACTCCTCCCACGTTGAAGGGGGAGCTCTGGCTTCATTTTTATTCCTCAGCTGGGGCGAGCCACACCAAGTGGAACCTATACTCTGACTATGGCTATGTTTTTTAAATTTACATTTTAAATTACATTTTATTTACTTTTTGTGTATGTGTATGTGTGTGGGCCTGAGTGTCCAGCCTGTGTGTGGAGGTCACAGGACAACTTGGGGTTCTCATCTTCTCCTCCTCCCATGCGGGTCCGGAGGATCAAACTGAGGTTTTCAGGTTTGACAGCAAGTACTTTTACCTGCTGAGCCATCTCATCCACCCGTATGGCTGTGTTTTGTTGGCTAATCTTTTCTTTTTTCCTTTGGATAAAATCCTTCTTGGTCCATTTTTACTTTTTAGTGTGTCTTTCCTCACTAAATATCCATTCTAAGAAGCCACAAAGAAGGAGCAGTTCTACATATCAGACTCATCATTGGTATAAATAGGAGCAATCCCTCCTCCCTCCCTTTTCAAGTGTCTTCCTTCCCCAGCATAAACCAGCTGTCTTCATACAGAGAACTTGACTGCTACTCAGGAGTGATCCATCTATTCATTCAATCAGCACTTACAGAGGTCTTAAGTGAAGCAACTGCTGTGGTTTGAATGGTGATGTCCCCTCCAAAATTCATATTGAAGCTTGATCCCCAATGCTACAGGATTGCCACGAGGGCTTCACTCCTTCCAAGGGCCTGCTGGAGGGAGCTGGACTCTGTTCTTTGGCTTCATGAGGGCACAGCATTCTTCCTTTCTGGAGGGTGTACCGCAAGGTACCATCCTAGTAGTGTAGAACAGCCCTGATCAGATGACTGTACCCACTGGTACTTTGATCTGGGGCTTCTCACCCTCCAAAACCAAGAGAAACAAAATCCCGCTCTTTATAATGTACTTGTTCTGTGGCATCCTATTATAGTGACACCAAATGAACTAAGATGCTCACCAACTGTCTGCTGTACTTAGGACTGTTCTGGTTTTAGAACTGAAAGTCCTGCATCTCAGGAAACCACTTCTTGGGGAAAACTCAGACATGTGGTCACCGTAATTCTAAGCCACGCATTGTCTAGGAGCTGTGTAAACAATCGACTGCTGGCTTCCCAGGTACCCCGTGACCCTGCTTCCATGCTCTTTTCTTATAGATGAAAGATGATGTGGTGTAGAAGGCATAAAGACTGGACTTGGTCCCTGGGCTCTGGTCTGTTAGGCTGTTAAGGAGGGAGGGGGGGTCATTGGCAGGGCATTGAACTTTAGTTTCTTCTTCTGAAGAGCACAGAGGTTGAGCTTGGTGTACTTTGACTCCTAGGACCCAGATTCTACAATGCTGTTTATGAAGGAATGTAGTAAACGAAAATTCACACTGATTAGTATTCCCAGATAACAAATAGTAAGTAATTAAGTCTTACTGACAGTTGCTATTGGTGCCAACACAGCCATTGTCTTACTCCACCCTTGAGGCTTTTTGATGCACATACTTTCTTTCCTTTTATTTATAGATGAGGTACTTAGGTCCGGAAAGTTTATGTAATTCGCACAAAATCACATCAGAGATTGTAGAAGAAATAGCAGGGGGACGAGGAGACAGCTCAGACAGTAAAGAGCCTGCTGCACAGGCATGAGGACCCTACAAGTTCAGATCCTGAACACCCATATAAAAAGACGGGTGATGTGGTGCACTCCTGCTATCCCAGTACTGGTGCGTGGGGTGGAGAGAAGGTGGGGAGGGGGTGGGGACAAGAGGCTCGATGGGGCTTGTTGGCCAGCTAGTCTAGCAGAATCCATGAGCTTCCAATTCAGTGAAAAGGTTTGTCTCTAAAAACAAGGTGGAATGTGATTGAGGAAGACACTGGATGTCAGCCTATGCACGCACACACGGACATGTACATACACATATACCACACACACACACACACAAGATCAGAACTTAGGAAATCTGACTTCCAAGTTCAAACTTGAATAGTTTAAGTTTCAACTATTTCTCTCAATATCTAGAGATGCCAGCCGTGGAAATGGGTGGGCCAGTTTTCCCCTAAAGGGCCGGAAAAGAAGTACTGGCCATTAGAATGGTAAGCATGCATTCCAGGCTGGTTATTTGAAGACTTAGTGTTTTTATAGTTCATCTCAAGGGCCTTCCCTGCTCTTTACACTAAAGGATGATGGAACCAGAGCATCCCTGTTGATACGGTTTGGGTGAGCATCCCTTAAAAGGCCATATGTAAAGGCTTGGTGCCAGAGGGTGATTGTTTTGGAGGTCCTGTGGACTTTTAAGAGGTGGGGTCTGTTGGGAGGTTCTTAGGTCATTGGGAATACATCCTTACAAGAGATGGTGAGGTCCTGCCCCATCTCCTTCCTGGCTGCAGATGTGATAGTGCCTCTAACACAGACTCTCCAATGGTGTCCTGTCCTTGACAGAGGCTCAGCTAATGGGGTTGCCAGATCTTAGGCTTGAACCTCCAAATATGAGCTAAATAACCCCTGTTCTCTTGGTAAGCTAATTGCCTCAGGTATTTCTTGTAATGACATGAAGTTAACATACTCAACCCTTACTCCCCACTTCTCAATTGTTTGTGACCCCTGAATATTCTTTCTACTCAGTTCAGGATTTGTGAAATACTTTAGGCACTATTAGAAAGTTCAGAGAGTTACCACTAACTTCTTTCCCTGCCACTTAGTTTTGGTCTGAGGAAAAATATCCGTTTAGATCCACTTGCCTCAAAGCCTGTGGGAAGGAAGGCTATAAAATGATTTGGACTGGGAGCATTTCTCCTCTTTCTTTAGAAAGGATGATTTGAAACACAGAAACATAAGGCATCCAGGCATGACAGTGCATGTCTATAAGTCCCAGAACTTGGAAGATTGAGGTAGGAGGATCACAAGTTCAAGGCTACATAAAAGTGCCAGACCAGCCTGGGATACGTAGTGAGACCTTACATCATAAAACCAAAAGGCTGTGGGGTCTCTGTCAGCTGTGGGCAGAGTCCTTATAACTTTCCTCTTTCACTCTTATAAAAACAGTACTATTTCATGGTATGTGTATGTTTTGGTTGGGAGAAGAAATTAAATGCTGTTAGTCTTTAAGGTCAAAACTAATTAACAGCATTTGTTTTCCTGTGATTGCCTATGTGAAACTATACGAAAGTAAATTTGTATTCTGAGAATGCAATTGCTTTGGTCTGCAAGTTAAAGAGAATTAACAGTTCTTGGGAACTCACCATTATTTACTCTAAATTCTCCAGAGAGGAGTGAAACACAAGAGCCAGAAGCAGCAGATCCAAACAAGGGCCCCGCAGCGATGGCCCACTGAGCTGCCAGCCAGCAGTGCAATCACTCTAAAACCCATCGCTGACCCATTTTTTTCTCCTGTGGCAACACTTGAGACAGGTCTCCTGCTTGCTGGGTCTAGGTGAAGCTCATTGGCTTGGCATTTAAAATATTTCACAATCTGGCTCCATCTCTCTCCAGCCTTATCTCCCGGCACTCAGCCCTGAGTGGCCAACACTCCACTAGCTGCTCCAACCTCATTGTTCTCTCCACACTCCAATGACTGTTTTGTGAATGATTCCCTTTTCTTATAATATCTTTCCCATCCACCACACCCTGGTCACCCAGTGAATTCCCCTCATCTTGTCATGAAGTCCCCTGGCTTGATTTTTAAGACATTGTCTCAACTCCTCCTGCTAGAGAAAGTTTCTCTCTTCCTGTGTTTCCTTACTATTTTGCATATTTTTATCAAAGCATTCATCACAGCATGTTGTGATTTTATCAGCACGGCTCTCTCCTTTATTAGACTGTGTCTTATTTGTGTTCATTATCTCTTTCCAGTTTCAGGGTCTGACACATGCTTGTCCCATAGGAAATACTTAATATTTCTTTCTTTTGGTAATTGTATTTGACACCATGATAGCATGGGTACTGATAGCCATTGTCACTCAAAAGATTTTCCAGTTGATTTGACTGGTCAATGCTCTCTTTTCTTTCCGATAATCTTTTCAATAATATTATTTTTTTTGAGAATTTCATCCAATGTATTTTGATCACATTCAGACCTCCTCCCTTGGAATCCCTTCCCCATCTCTTCTCAGGCCCATCCCCATGTCCTCTATTATTATTATTGTTGTTATTGTTATTATTATTTTTATTGTTGTTGTTGTTTTGAGACAAGGTCTCCCTGTATCCCCAGCCAGCTTGGAACTCACTATATAGACCAGACTGGCCTCCATCTTCCAGAGATCTGCCCACCTCTGCCTCCCGAGCGCTGGAATTAAAGGTGTGTGCTGTCATGACTGACTCTATTATTTTTTTTTAAGGCCTATTGAGTCTAATTTGTGTTCCCCAGATGTTCTTGGATATAGGTTCATTCCTCTGGAGTCTGGTCAACCCACCTGGCATCATGTTCTTAAAGAAAATGGACTCTCTCTCTCAGTAGCTATCAATTACCAGTAGTTCCTCAGTTAAGGCTGAGGCTTCTTGCTCATCTCTCCCCTCAATACTGGGTTTTTGTCTGGCTTGGACTTGAGCAGGTCTTATGCATGCTGTCACAAGCACTGTGGATTTATATGAACAACTGCCCTTTTGTATCCAGAAAATAGGATTTCTTTTGTATTCAGCCTCCACCTCTGGTTCTTACAATCTTTCTAACCCCTCCTCCAAAAGAAGCTGTGATACAGATGTCCCATTTAGGGCCCAGCACTCCACAGTTTCTTATTTTCTGCCCATTGACTAGCTGTAGTAAGCTTCTCTGGTGAGAGTTGAGAGATGCAATGCTCTATGGGTATGATAATAAGTCATGTTTACTATTAAGTCCATTTAGCAGGATAGCAGCAGTAGGAAACTTACTACTGTAGAAGCTTCTTAAAATATATACATATACATATATAAAGAGTTTAAATGGAGTTACCCTATAATGGGATGTGGGGGGACAATGCCCCCATCAGTCTCCACAGCCTAGTAAATACAAAGCCCAATGCCACAATGGACTCTGTCTTTTGGAGTTGTTGACCAGGGAGGTCCCATTGACCCCCAAACAGTACTGGCTATTGCCATTGCTCTTGGTTGCCCTCCAGAGCTTGATGGTAAGATCCTATTGTTGAAGATACTACATATATGAATAGTAGAACAAACATGGAGAAAGCTGGCATTGCTCTCAAAGCTTCATCTCTGCCGCCTAGCTTTCACAGTGCTCGAAGATGCTATGCATTCTACCAGAAGAGAAAAGTAATCATTAACTGTACCCAGCTGTGAACACTGTGAGCTACAATAACGACTGGACTGGCAAGATACGCCCATTGGTGCAATAGTGACATGAATGTTATGGGATTAACCAACCACTTTATGATTGGATTTAAGGACCACTTCACAAGATGGAGCCCATACCTGGCTCTGTTATCAGGGTCAAGAGCCTGTGGCTAGATAGGTCCTAGACTGTAGCTGGAGAACTTCATAGATTCTAATTGGATGACTGCATGATGGTTGTTGTGTCAGTTAATATTTATTGTGCACTTAGCATGTGCAAAGCATCATGCCAGTGCACTGTGGATATATATAGAGAAATAGAAATACTCAGGAAACAAAATTGAAGGACCTGAACCTTATGTATAGATAAGCATGTGAATGGTTAGGAGAGCTTAGAGGAGGAGAAGAGTCATGTGAATCAGGGTATAGTGGGAGGGGGCCAAGACAGGAAGCATATGAAAGGATTTGGACAAGATTCTTTGGAAAAGAATTGAAAAATCTAGGCTGAGGAAAAGAACAAAGGCGTGAAGATTAGGGCAGAGTACTTTGTATGGAACAAAAGGGCCTGGGAGTTCTGGTCTTATCTCAGCCAAGGAGATTGCCTGCTGTTTAAAAATCTAAAATAAATCTCATTAATATCAATAAGTGCATTTCCCCAAGTTGCTTATATTTGCATCCTCTAAGCAGGAATGGTGATCAATCATCTCTAAATTGTTTGAGGATGTGAAACAGGGTGCTCATAAGTCTTTAGCAGCAGGAAATGCTTGCTGCAAATGAACTATTTACAATTTACTTTGTGAACATCGTTTCTGCTGGGGCTACACACCAGATAACAATAACAGTAGATATTAGCCTAGACTTAACAAATACAGAGAAATGTTCAAAATCAGAAGCCATTTCCAGCTGGGTGTGGTAGTATAGGCCTGTCACCTTAACTATTCAGAGGCCAAGGCAGGAGGATTGTGAATTTGATTGCAACAGTTTTAATGGACTGGGCTTCAGTTTTGAGCCTTCAATATAAAGACAGAAAACATCAAATAATTTATATCATTTAGTTGTGTTTTTAAAAAAATTTTAGTTATTATTTTTATTTTATGTGTATGTGTGTATTGCTTGCATGTAGGTAAGTGTACCCGTGTCATGCAATGCCCATGGAGGTCAGAAGAGGCTGTCGGATCCCCTGGGACTGGAGTTATGGAGAGTTGTTAGCTGCCATGTGGGTGCTGGGATTCGAACCCTGGTCTTCTGCAAGAACAACCAGTGTTCTTAACCGCTGAGCCATCTCTCCAGCCCCTATTTAGTTGTATTTTTGCAATAAGAAGGAATAAAAATGTATTGTCTTTTAGTATTCCTTTAAGAAAATAATTTAAAAATCAATTTAGATAGTGCCAATGAACCACAAGGAAGTGTATGGTCATGCTCTCCCTTTATTCACAAGGGATATGATCTGAGCCCCTCCCCCAGCGGATTCTTGAAACCATGGGGTCATTGTTGGTTTTGGTTGCCAACTTAATACAGCTGGGAAAAGGGAACCTCAATTGGGGAATTTTCTCTATTGGATTAGCCTGTGGCCATGTCTGTGAGGCATTTTCTTGATTATTGAGTGATGTGGGAGGGCCCAGCCCACTGTGGGTGGTGCCAACCCTGGGGAAATATCCAAACAAACCCCTTTCTCCCCAGGTTGGCTTTGGTTAGAGCGTTTTATCACAGCAATGGAAAGCAAACTAGGATGCATGGAGAGTACTGAACCCCATGTATACTGTTTTCTCTAGATATACATTATATGCTAAAATTTAATTTTAGATTAGGCACAGTAAGAGCTTAATAACAAATAATAAACCAGAACAATTATGATAATATGCTATAATAAAAGTTACATGAATAGAGTATTTCAAAATACTTTACGGTTCAGTGTTTTAGTTACTTTTCTGTTGCTGTGATAAAACACCCTGACAAAAGCAACTTAAGGGAGAAAGGTTTATTTCAGCTCACAGTTAAAGGTGCAGTCCATCATGGTCAGGAAATTATGGTGGCAGGAGCTCGAGGCGGCTGGTCACAATGTGTCTTTAATAAGGAAGCAGAGTGAGATGGATGCCATGGCTCATTTCCCTCTCTCCTTTTGATTCAGGATAGAGCCCAGTCCTTGAAATGCTGCTACCTGTACTGAGGGTGAGTCTTCCCACCTCAGTTAATGTAATCAGGAAAATCCCTCATAGGCATGGCCAGAAGGCCCTTTGCTAGATGATTCTAGGTTCTGCCTACTTGACAATCAATATAGACTATCACATACAGCAATGTTTTTATTCTGTGGTTGGCTCTGGGTAAATGAAACCATGAAAAGTGAAACTGAAGATAAGGTAGATGAATGGACTCGGTCAGTTTCTAATTTCAGGCAGGAAGGCTTTGAATGTACTGGCTTCTGTAATACTAGCAGCACTGAGCAGTTTTCAGATCAAAATTACAGTGTACATTAAAAACTTTTAAACTTCAATTTATACATCCACCATTATCAGCAATATTTTTAAATATTTTATTTATTGTTTTTATTTTATGTGTATGAGTGTATTGCCTGTATGTATGTAAGTGCATCCATGTCATGCAATGCCTACAGAGGTTAGAAAGAGGGTGTCAGATCCTCTGGAACTAGAGTTACAGATGGTTTTTAGCTGCCACGTGGATGTTGGGATGTGAACCCGGGTCCTCTGGAAGAGCAGCCTGTGTTCTTTACCACAGAGCCATCTCTCCAGCCCATCAGCAATATTTGTGATATCCCCAGTGGTGGTTTTCAGAATATGAGGCTCACTGTGGGGTTGTTGTTAGTATACCGTTGCTGTGTTTGAGAGTGGTCCCTTAGACTCTTCGGTCTTCGTGCATTCAAATATTTGCAGATGTCAGAAGAAAGATAACTAGTCAACAACAACATGGATGTTTCTTCCTTATGTTTTTACAAACCAACAAAACTTCATATCAAGTTTTCTAGTTTTCCATAACCTGGTGAAACAACAGAGCATGAAAAATGATCCCCACTTTGTACAGGAAGAAGTAAAAAGTCAGAAATGAGAAACTGATTGTTCATACAACTGGCTGAAGCCATGGGAAGAGCCAGAACTCTTTCCTTCTTACTTCCTGTCCGTTCCTACATCATGCTAGTCAGTTTTCTGTCACAGTGACAAAATACCTGAGATAATATTTTAAAAAAGGAAACACTTTGTTTTATGGTTTCAGACCACAGGGGCTTGGGCTCACTGCTTTGGACTAGTGACCAGACAGGATGCCATGCCTGAAGTACATTGTGGAGAAAGACCACTCACCCCATGGGCCCGCGATGGGGCCGAGTGCCTCGGTCGAGGGGCTCGTGGAGCAAATGGGCTGGTACGGCGGGGGGGGGGGGGGGGGAGGGGGGAAAGAGGAGGGGGAGGGGAAAGAGAGGGAGAGGAGGAGAGAGAGGAAGAGAAATTCACTTTTTAAGGGCATACCTCCTATGACCTTTTTTTCCAACTAGCCCCCTACTTCCTGAAGTTTGCACCATCTCCCAACAGTGCTGTCATAGGGACCAAGCGTTTACCATATGAGCCTACGGAAACACTTAAGATCCAATGTATAACATATAGCATCGTGCTCATGAATGAATTTACCTCATGTAGAGGGTGGCAGAGCGAGGAGCAAAGGTGAAGGAAGGACATCATGTTAAGGCAGGTGGAAATGACTCAGAGGAACCCTTTTCCTTATGCCTAGCAAGAAGACTACTAAAATGCATATATCTGATGCTCAGGTGACAGACGTAGGCCTGGTAAAATCTGGTTTTAAAAATCCCAGAGTTAGGGGGCTGAAAAGACGGCTCAGTGCTTAAGAGCAGTGGCTGCTCTTGCAGAGGAACCCTTGCTCAGCTCCCAACACCCACACAGCAGCTGACAAACATCTGTAACTCCAGGTCCAGAGATCCAATGACCTTTCCTGGCCTCCGTGGGCATTGCATGCATATGGTACACTTAGATATATACAAGCAGAACATTCATATACATAAAAAACTCCAAGTTATTAATTAGAAACCCCAAACCCTCCCCTTGCAAGGGGTGAAAACAAGAGCAACAATAATAATCATAATAAACTCCTACAGGCTGCTTGGTCTGTCCCAGCACAGTGTAAAGAGCTTGAGCCAATGGCCTTTAACAGTATAATCCTGCAGGGAAGGTACTATTACTCTTCCTGTGTAGATGAGGAAATGGAAACTCAAGTGCATGTCATGGTCTTGCAACTGATAATGGTCAGAGCTGCCAACTGAACCCAATCAGCCTGCCCCTGAAGCCCAAGCTTCCATAACATTATTCCAATGCCTATCAACTGTGATGTCCGCGGGATGAGGGAATGGAAAATGTGCAAGTGGGGCATTCAACCTGACCCTGTAGATGGAGTTCATGCATTAGATTATGTCTGAAAAAGCAGTTCCCACAGGGGACAGCTTCAACCACATGAATCCGGAACCCACCAAGACTTCCCTCATGTGACTTCCCCTCATAATGTGTTTCAAAGAACAAATCTACTGGCAGTCCAGTAAAGGGTACTAGAATGCCACCCACCTACCAAACAGTGCCCACCTGTTTCCCTTTCCTATTTTAAAGTTTATTTCTATTTTTTACTTCCTTTCAGGGTAATTATAGGTCCTTTCTTTGGCTCTGTCTCTCTTGTTGTGTATGTGTATGGTATGTGCATGTGTGTGCACACGTATGTGGAGGCCAGAGGCCCACATCTCATGTCTTCCTCAGCTGCTTTCTACTTTAGTTTTTGAGGCAGGGCCTCTCAGTGAACCTGTAGCTCATCAATTTGACTAGGCTGGTTTTAGGGATCTGCCTGTTCCTGCCCCCCACAATGCTGGGGTTACAGGTCTCGTTACCATGCCTGGGCAGCCTGCCCTCCAGCTGCCCCCCCTTTCCCCCTTTTTTTTTCTGAGACAAAAATCTCGTCTTCTCACTATGTTACTCCTGGTTGATCTTGAACTTCTGGACTCAAGTGACCCTCCTGCCTCAGTTTATTATGTAGCTGTGACTAAACTTCCTGGAACTTGCGGCCCGTAGAATTGGATTTCATTCATCTGAAATCTTCAGTGGTATTTTAAAAGACTCATCTTCTGGGGAGATAAAGGAAACATCCTTTAAACATGAGCTATGCCGAGGTTCCTGTCAGTAGACAGCGCTTTCTGCTTTCTGCACTTCCCACCTCTGTTTCCAAAGCATAGGTGAGAAACTAAGCCAGCGGTCCTCCCAAGAGCCTGTGTTTTGCTCTCCACAGACCTGGCTGTTCCTAGTGACTCTCGGAAGAAATGCTATGCAGTAGCCCTTTGAAATGAAATGCTTTTCTATTGAACCAGAAAATAATCACATCCTCCCATTTACTCTTTAGGGTACAAATTGATCTGAGTTGATCTGTCAGAGAGCCAGCACTGCAGGCGAATA
>NW_008348570.1:751731-775933 GCF_000622305.1 Nannospalax galili
CCTCCCTTCCTCCCTCCCTTCCTCCCTCCCTTAGTGGTGCTGAGACTCAGGGCATCCTGAATGCACGTCAGGCAAGGATGCTGACACTTAGTTACACCCTCAGTCCTGTCCTTCATTTTGAATGAAAGAAAATTTTGGGGTAGTTCAAACATATAAGAAAACTAGAAAAAAATACAATCAGCACCCATGAATCAATTATGCAGATTGTTAAGAATGACTATTTTTCCATTCTAGCATTCTCTCTCTTTATTATCTCCCTTTCATGTTGTAGTAGTTACACTGTCTGTCGTTCTCTTTCTACTTTCTTCTGTTCCTTTCTGTAGGGAGCTGTCATAATAACATTAGAATCCATGTTTCTTTTTCATTGTAATTACTTTTACTATGCCGAAACAGTATGTGCTTCTCTTTGGGGCTGGTTTCTTGTTCTTTCTTTCTTTTTTTCTTCTTTGATCCCTGTAGCCCCAGCTGTCCTGGAACTCACTGTGTAGACCAGGCTGGCCTTGAACTCACAGAGATCCGCCTATCTCTGCCTCCTGAGTGCTGGGACTAAAGGTGTACACTACCACCCCCGGCCCGGGGCTGGTTTCTTATTATCCTATATGGTTTTAGTCTACATGCATCCTTAAAGCTTCCCCCCTCTTTTTATTTTTAAAGACAAGTTTTATTTATGTATTTTTTATTTTATTTTATGTGTATGCATGTATTGCCTGTATGTAGGTAAGTGCGCCCATGTCGTGCAATGCCCTCAGAGGAGAGAAGAGGCCTTGGATCCCCTGGAACTTGAGTTACAGACAGTTGTTAGCTGCCATGTAGGTGCTGGGATTCGAACCTATGTCTTCTGCAAGAACAGCCAGTGTTCTTAAGCACTGAGCCATGTCTCCAGTCCCCAAGGTTTATTTTTTAAATTTTGTTTTTATTGCATTTTTGTGTATTTCATACAGAATATCTCAAACAATCTTAATCATCTTTATACCCCCATCCCCACCGGCACCCTCCCATAGTCCCCCCACTGGAACCCATATACTCTGTCATCCATGTTTGTCGGCCTCCCCTCAGCCCGAACTCTGCTGCTACTGGGAGGCCGTTGCACACTGGTCCCCACGGAAGGTGGGGTTGAGGAGAGAGACCAATGGGGCGAGAGGGGCCTCAGGTGGTGGCTAGTACGATAGGAGAAAACACCCAGGAGACTGTGTCAGCTGATAGCTCGTTTATTATGGTGAAAGCAGAGGTTTATATAGGAAAGTTTCACGGGCAAAGAGGTGGGGTTGGGTTTTGGGTGGGCAGGCAGGTAGGGGGAGGGAGGAGGCTTCTAAGGCCTATTAGAGACCTAATAGTTTTGCCTGGGGGCTGTTGGGTAAGAGACAGTGTGTTTAGAATGGAGCAGGCCTGGCTCCTGCCGTCCTCACTGGGAGGTCTCAGGCCGGAGGCCATGCTCTACATTCCAGGCACTCCTGACTTATCCCAACACATGTTAAGGCCCATTGTGTCAAGTCAGTGTCCCCAGGTGTTCCCCAGTACAAGTCCATTCACTGAGGTCTAGTCAGCCTATCTAGAGTCCCTTGTTTTAGGAAGATCAGCTCTTCCTCACCGAGCAGTAATCAGTTGCCAATATTTCTTCAGCTAAGATTTGGGTCTGCTGTTCATTTCCCCAGATCTATGCTGGGTTTTTGTCTGCCTGAGTTTGCATGGGACTTGTGTATGCTGACACCATTGCTGTAGAATCGTATGAGCAGGGTCCCAGGACCTTGTACGACTCTGTTTCCATATGGTCATGTACCTTCTCCTTGGCTCTTACAATCTTTCTGCCATGTCTTCTGATATAGTCCCTGAGCCCTGGGTGGTGTAGTTTAATATAGGAGTCCTGTCTAAGGACCAGCATTCTGCAGACTCTTAATCTCTACATTTTGGCCATTTGTGATCTTTGGTGTTCCTGGCCCTTGGTTGCATGAAAGATCTTCATTAATGAGAATTAAGAGAGTCATTAGTGTCCTCTTTACCCCTGTTCTATGTTCCATGCACCTTAGGTGTAGAGGTTGCATTGTAGATGTATTGCTTAGGCCTGGGCAATTCATAGACAATGTCTGTGTGTGACCAGTTGTGGTACTTGGTAATAGTCTCTGGTGCAAAATAAGTTTCTTTGATGAGTGGTTACTGGGATATTTGTCTGTAAATATAAGGATACATATTTTGCACATAGTAAGAAATAAGTTTAGCCATGTGACAGTCTTAGGGTTTTCTCTAAGATCTATGACGACTCCAGCTGTGTATATTTGGTGATTCTTAACTATTCCCCCCGCCCCTTTTTTTTTTACAGTCTGATTGAGATGTAGTTCCGATATCATGAAATATACCATTTAAAGCATGTAGTTGGATTTTTTTTTAAAGCATAGTCACCACCATCATGGTCAATTTTAGAATATTTTTTATCCCCTAAGACAATATCTCATCATTTTAGATATCTTTTATCCTTCCATTTCTTAAAGCCCTATTTATAAGAAAGCATTTTCCTGTCTCAGTGGAGTTCCCTATCCTGGACTTTCAGATGAATGGAATCATATGTGATGTGATACTGAGCCATTTGAGGGGATTAGGGACACCTGTTGCAACTAACCTAAACCAGAAACTCTCTCCCTAGAACATATATCCATGTACATTTTCAGCCAGAAGTTCATAGGGTTTCATGCATCCTCTGAAGCCCTGGTCCAGGGAACCAAGTTTAAGAATCATTCTCTGTGGCATTTATGAGCAGGCCCTGCCCTCTTTTGCTCATCACTTACAAAATGGGACTTCAGAGGGATAGGTTACCCAGGGTCATAACTTCCCCAAGGTGTAAAGTAACTGAAGCAGTAAGCAAGGGATAGGCAACAAGTGTTTATAGAGCCAAAGAAACTATGTTTATAACACATAGTTTGCCAAGGAGTGGGTGATGTGAACAGATGTGTCATTTGCAATTATTCCTAAAGATGTTAATTATGTAAATGAATTTCTGATTAGGGTTCTAAAAAAAGAACCCTGTATATTGTGGGGTGTTGGATGTGTACAATCAAGCATGCTTGCTGGCTGTTCCTATAGGTAATCACTGGTGGCTCCAGACTCTCCACCTGGGCTCTTGTTTTCTGTGTGCTACCTTGAAGGCAAGAGAGGTGTTCTATGGGACACTTTCTGTATTAGTTAATTATTCTGTTGCTGTGATAAAACACCATGACCAAGGCAACTTAGAGAAGGACGAGTTTATTTGACTTATGGTTCCAAATGGATAAGGGTGCACCATGGCATGGCGGCAGAGGCAGCCAGAGAAGAAAACTGAGGGTTTACATCTTCAAGCAGGCCACAGGAAGCAGAGAGAGGCAAACTGGAGATGGGCAAAGCAAAAATTCACCCCTAGTGATGTGTTTCCTCTGGCATGGCCAGACCTACTAAAGGTTCCATGACCTTCTAAAGAGCACCATCAACTGGAAACTTGGAGCCTGTGGGGCCATTCTTACTCAAACAACCACACTTTCCAACCATAGAATGTTAAAGCTAACACTTTGAGATCATGGGGTATAGATCTGTCCTTGAACAGAGGGTCTGAGAAATGATGTGATTTGCCATTTGCAGAGCGAAGACAAAAGCTCATATTTTCTATATCATTGATTCACTTTCCCTTGCCTTAGGGCATCAAAGAGGACATATGTCAACTATTAATTTTCCAGTCATAATCTTCCTTAAGTCTATGTGAAGTGCGTTCCAAGTGACTGATGGGACTGCAATATCTACTTGACACACTCAGGAGTTACACATGAGTGTATATGTGTGAATGGGTGGATGTGGGTGACAGCTAACTAGAACATAGAGATTACATTGTGGGTAGTTCTATTTGGCAGAGTAGCCGCTAGTCATCCGTGGCTGTTTAAATTACTCGTAGAAACAAATAAAAATTCAGTTCCTTAGTTGCAGTACTTACCTTTCAAATGCTCAGTATCTACTCATAGCTGATAGCTGCCATATTGGACCAGCAGAACATTTAATCATTGTAGAAAGCCCTTTTGGCTAAGTCTTCATCTACAGCCAGATCTTTTGAGTCTAAATTCCATCCCCATTTCTTTGACTAAAAGCTTGTATTAATTATTTAAAGTTCCCAGACCTCTACTTCCTCATTGATAAAATAGACATAACTCACAGTATCTAGCTCATGGATACTTTGCTGTGAAGATTATAGATGAAAGAGAGACACTGTGTATCAAGTGTTTTGCAAAGGAAACAATGCTAAGCACTAAATAAATGTTCTCATCATTAACCATCCTGGCATTCTGCTTCAGATGGTGTGGTCTCTTCTCAATGGAATAATGTTTACTGAGGTCCCATTTGTCCGTTGTTGAACTTGATTCCTGAGTGAACAAAATCTGATTTAGAAAGTCCTTTCCTATACCTATCTCTTGTAGGATACTGCCTATGTTTTCTCCTAACAGTTTCATCATTTCAAGTTTCACACTGAGGTTTTTGATCCATAAGGGAGCACTATGGATCAAATGTTTTTGTACAGGGTGAGGATATGGGTTTAATTCATTCTTCTACATGTGGAGATCCAGTTTTCCTAGCACTGTTCTTGGCATCTTTGTCAAATATCAGATGGTTGTAATTGCATGTACTTATGTTTGGGTCTTGTATTTTGTTCCATTGATCTACACATCTATATTTATGCCATTATCATGCCGTTTTGATTACTATATCTCTGTAATATAGTTTTAAATCTGGTATGGTAATCAGTCCAGCATTGCTCTTTTTACCAAGGATTGCTTTGGCTGTCTGGGGTCTTTTGTGGTTCTATATGAATTTTAGGATTTTTTCTATTTTGATGAAAAATGTTATGGGGATTTTGAATGGGATTGCATTGAATTTATAAATTGCTTTTGGTAGGATGGTCATTTTCACAGTATTAGTTCATGAGCATGGGCGGTCCTTCCATTTTCTAGTGTCTTTTTCAAACTCACCTTTCTTCAAAGATTTAAAGTTTGCATTGTTGAGATCTTTAATGTCTTTGGTTAGATTCATTTCTAGATATTTTTGAGGCTATTGTGAATGGAAGTGTTTCTGTGATCTCATTTTTGACTCCTTGTTATTGATATATAAAAAGGCTAGTGATTTTTGCCAACTGATTTTGTATACTGCTATTTTGCTGAAAGTGTTAATCATTTTTAGAAGTTTTCTGGTAGATTTTTGGGGAACTCATGTATAATATCATACCTGCAGTTAGTACCCCTTTAATTTCCTTCTCTTGTCTTATTGCTCTAGCTAGAGTTTGAAGCACTGTATTGAGAAGGAATGGGGATAGTGGACAACCTTGTCTCATTCCCGATTTTCATGGGAATGCTTTAAGTTTCTTCATGTAGAATGATGTTGGCTGTGGGTTTGTTTGTTGTATATAGCCTTATGTTGTAGTATGCTCTCTCCAGTTCAATTCCTTTTAGGATTTTGATCATGAAGGCATGCTGGATTTTGTCAATATAACTTGTACCCCAGAAGAGTCAGGAATTTCTTGCCTGGGGTCCCAGAAGCATACTTCATTGGGTTGTCATGGAAATCAGGAATGTGGAGATGGAAGTCAGGGGAGGTTGGAGAAGAGGGTCTTGAGGGGGCTAAGTAGTGTGAGGTATGAAATGATAGAAGGCCATGAAGACTCTGTTTCACACATTTGTCAAGGATTGTTCCAACAGGTGCCCTAAGAGACAAAGACGTCAGGTGTCAGTCTGTGTGGCTGTGGAGGTTTCATCCCTTCTTCACGCCCACTGTCATAACTGCTTGCCTGCTTGTCCACAAGAGGGAAGCAGGGAAAAGGAGAAAACAGGAATCTTCAGAGTCCAGCTGGCTCTTTGCAGGCAGTCTGGCCAAAGGCTAGCTGTGGAGGAAGCTTATTAAAATAGAATTGCCTTCCACACAAGCCCCCAGGTCTCAGCTGTGTTTTCCTTGAACCCATTACCTCAGGATCCTTCCTAAAGGCAGTGTATTAGTCAGAAAATTCACACCTTAAGTCTTTAGGACATTGACAACAATTTTCACACCTGGCTAAAGGCTGGGCCAACACTCCCCCCTACCCCCTCCACCACAGCAGCAACAGCAACAACAAATCACAACAGGCTCCCAGGCATAGAACACAGAAGGTAGAGTGGCGCATGGTGGCTGCAGTCCAGGTGATTTAGCCACATAGCTGATATCCCATCAATTACTCTGCCAGGGCTCATAAAACATTGGCAGAATATATAAAAAAAAATAATTCTTTTTGCCCTTAGGGAATTTTGAGTAATTTGGGAGCTAGTGAGCCAAGGGACAAAAGAGGCTTCAGGTGACAGAGGGAGGGAGATGCTGCAGTAGGAGCCTGGTGATGTGTTTTACTCCCTGGTCTATTGTTAATTAGCAGTGTGACTGTGGGTCAGTTATTGCAGTTCTTTGGATTTCCTCATTCTCATCATGGATAAATTTAAGCTGATGGACTGGGTGATTTTTGAAGTTCTCTTCTATGTCTAGAATTTTGTGATTCTAATTCAGATGTGTAGATGTTAACTTTCTGTGCCAAGGAGTAAGATTCTTTCCTAAGAGTTGTCAGAAAACACACAGTGCTCAGTGTCCAGTTTCATTTAGCTCTGAAGCAATGACTTTTTGTAACTGTAAGAGTGTCCCATGTAGTATTGGGGATGCGGTTGGACTGCAAGATGATTTCTTGTTTATCTGAAATCTAAATCTTACTGGATATGAGCTGTGGCAATGGGCCATCTCTGTCTTCTACCTAGCTATGTCTGACCTCTTTAGTGTGGCAGGTGTTTCCTGTGTTTGGAGAGGGCATTTATGCCTCTCCATCTTCATACTGACACATGATTAACTGGTCAGAACCTGTGAAATTCCCTGGCCACATTTGCTTGGAGTTTCTTCTTTGGCCTTCATGGCTCAGACATGGGAACTATGGGCTGTTTTCCTTTCTGTCTCTTGTGGGAGAACCACCCCCTCCCCACCCTGAACTAAGCAGAACTGCTTATGGGAAGATGTGGGAAGGTCTCCTTTGCCCTGCTTCCCCTGCAGACCTAGTCCCTCCCAACATTCAGAAAATAGACTTGCAAGTTGGCTCCATAGGGATGCCCTAGTGCTCAAGCCCTGAGATACAGATATTTTGGATGGGAGCAGAGGCCCCATTTGTCCTAAAGTTTAATCTTTTCTTCCCCTGCAATCTAGTTTTTACCAATGAGCTCTGAATTGGGGGATCATAGGATGCACGCTATAACAGTTTGACTATTTCCTTTTTCTCTTTGATACCATGGATATCTGTGCTTTCTTGTTTGATATTAAATCATTGTTGTCTCCAAAAATCCTAGTATTGACTCATCTAGATTTATTTAAGTTATTATAAAAGAGAAAGAAAAGAGTATATGAAGTCATTAGAAAGAAAAAGGTAGGAGAAAAGGACCCATTATAGATCATCTTGGAACATGTCATTCACTTACAGGAATGGAGTAGGAACCATATTTGTGAATCACTTCTTGGAAGAAGATAAGGAAGGCTTTAGTCTTTCTGTAGCGCCAGCTTTTCTGGGTGCGGACTTTGACGACAATATCAGAAAACACCTCTTGAGATCCTGTGACAATGGGATGCCACCATCACAGTCACTGAGAATTTGGCGGTCCGGCCCTTCAGTTCTTGCCTGTTACATTGCCACAAACAATTCAGTAATTCCTGTTACTGGCTTTCCTAAACAGACTTTATTATACCACTATACTACTTACAAGTGCATTCTTTTCTACAGAAAAAAGTCCACACTCTACAGTACAGCATTCAAAGCTGTTAGGATGCTCCTTGAACTTTTAGCTTTCCCCCTGTGCCTATGTTCTAGGCCCTAGGTACTCTAGGTCCACCCCAATAAATACTTAGGTATCTTCCAAATACTTCTTTACTCCTCCAAACCTTTGCACATGATGGTCTTTCTGCCTTTGATGCCTTTCTGCTTTTCTAGCTTATGAATGGTCTCTTTTGAGTCTTGGCTAAAGTGGAGGCACTCCAACTTCTGGTTCAACTCCTTTCCCCAACAAGATGGCTGCCCCCCACCCCACCCCACCCCGTGAGCTGAGAGGCCACCATACTGCATTATGAAAATTCAGCTGGTGTCTGTTTCTCCTACTCCTCTAAGAGCACCCCTGAGGAGAAACAGCTTGACTCATTCACTCTTGTACGCTTCTCTTCAGTGTCCCCTGCCTGTTCTTCCTATATCATAGTGTCTGGCTGACAGGAGCAGTCAATAAGTGATTGTTCCATGAAGGAGGGCCACACAGTATGGCCCAGGTATCTGATATTTAAGTTGTTTTGTATGGGTGGATTGTCAGACAAAACAAACCTTCAGAGTAGAAATGATTGAATTGAAATATGTGTAGGAACATACTGCAGCCCATAAAAACAAAATATATACGTTAATTTGTGAGTGATATGAAATCTGTATCTCAAGGCGCAAATCAGAATAGAGACACAGCATGAAACAGTTGTAAGAGGCTAACAGTATTACTATTAGCATTCAGCAGTCCTTCTTTCTTTGGGTGGAGAATGACTATCTTGGTATTAAACAATATATCTCATCAACATATGCATTATGACTTAGGGAAGGAATTTTTGTCTTTGTCATGAAAGATTCAACAAATCAGCAAAATGTCTCTGCTGGCAAATACTTGATGAGAGGCTATAAGACTGATCCCATGGATGAAAGGTATTTATTTCATATTTCACCTAAATGAAATCTAGAATTACACCTCTTCAGACATTTTATTTCCTTTGATACACTGGGCATAAATTTAACTCTCAGAGTCTAAGGTTCCTGGGAAGACACAGAACTAGAAGCAGTCTAGAGAAAGTGTGTTGGATCTGGGATCCAGATTCTCATCCTAACCCTGTTATTAATAGGGAAGTCACACAACATCAGTTTCCATGTCTTTGAATGAACAAAGTCATGCTAGATCATCTCTGAAGGTATTTCTCTGTTCTATCATTTTGATTCCATGTACTTCTTTGTGGAGACAGATTTATTGTGCACTTGATGAAGCTTAGGCTCCCAAAGTCCCATCAATGTCTTGTATAAGGAGGATATAGCCCAGATAATAGAATGCATGCCTAGCATACATGAGGCCCTGGGTTAGAGCCCCAGCATAGCATAGACCAGATGTGGTGGCACATGCCTATAATCCTAGCCCTTGGTAGGTGGAGGCAGGAGGATCAGAAGTTCAAGGTCATCTTTGGCTACATAGTAAGTATGAAGTCAGCCTGGCCTACATGAAACCATGTCTCAAAACAGAACTGTGCAAACAAAACAAAACCCAGAAAAAATCCACCAATACCATGTATGTGGTTATTCGTGTGAAGTTTCAAAAGTAAGATATTTTAGCTACAATTGGTAATAACAGCTCTTTTTTTTCTGTTCTCCTTCTTCACCCGTCACCATCCCAGTGGCCCCAAAATGGTTATAGACATTTTTAGCAACTGGATATAGAGCTACTGAGTTGGTAATACAGTGATTTTAGGTTTATTGGTATGTCTTCATGTAACTTATAGCCACCCCATGTAAAGTAACGCTGTTGCTGATAATTCTGGTATAGCTATGGCTTCCAGGAATATACTTACCACCCACTGTGCTGAATCACCCTGTGATATGGCATGAAGGTGCAGGGCCACCTTTGGTGTCATGATCTTAACTTGTGTTACAAACTTGTCACTAGAAGCTTATGGGGGAGCAGAAGAGAAACGAGATTTGAAATGTTAGGTAATCTGTGAGAAACTTCCAATCACCAGACATATAAAATTATAAATGGATGATTCAGTTCACAACAACGCTCAAGCAATACAGAAATGTTCTGTCAGAAATAAACTCAGTAAGGTAGCATACACAATTATGCACACCTTTAAAATGTTTTTGAAGGCAATTGCTCAACATACAATCTTCTAGAGTTCCTGTGTTTGCAGGGATAAAAACCTTTAATAATAGCACAAACACTAAATCTGTGTGCAATTTTACTGGTTTTATGCCTTCCCTAACTAAATCTCAATATATCTGATGCATCTTGTCATTATGAATTCTGGTGGTTTCAGATGAAACAGTGCTGTATTGACACAATTCATTAAAAAGTCCTGTAGAATCAAGAGTTCTGCTTACAGAATGTCTATACTCATCAGTAAGGAAAAGATGTAGCCTAAGAATAATTTGAACACACCGTTATGCAGTTCAATATATTATGGTCACAATTTTAAAATATATTTGACTTGTTCTTGGGTATGCTTAAATTTCAGATTAATTTTGTATCTATTTTCAGAATGGTGGATCATACTGAAATTCAAATGAGAGGGATATGTATTACTGGAAACTGAAAACCTAAGCTAAAAAGAGAAAGTAGTAGAAACTTCAAAACGTTGAAAACTCTCTTTTATCACAGCAGAAATTAAAAGCTGTGGCAAAGGCAAGGGCAGGGGAAGAGTACTTGCCTAGCAGGCATAGGCCCTGGGTTCCACCCCCAGCAACACACACACACATACACACACACACACATTGTGCATTTCATTATGATATATTATTACTTCATTGTAAATAAATTTTTAGTTGTGCTACATTTTTGTTTGTAATTTAGTATAGTATTCCATTTTTGTCAACAGGGTTCCTCAGATTATATAAGCTTTAGATCCAGGAAACCCTGGTCTGTCACCCGTCTATTACAACATCCTTGCACAACAGTGTTGCCAGACTTTCATGTGGATTTGAATCCTTTGGAGGATGTTACAATGCAGCGGCTAGAATTTTGCTTTTTGTTGTTACTGCTGTTTTGAGACAGGGTGTCATGTAGCCAAGGTTGACCTTGAAATCCAGATTCTCCTGCCTCTACCTCCCAAGTGCTGGATTATAGGCATTACCAATTTTTCCCAGTTTTGGAAGTCTGCATTTTTAACCAATTCCAGGTAAAATTAACACTACCCATCCAGGGGACTCGCTATGAGAAGACCTAAACCAATGGCTCTTACCTGCAGCCACCGGTTATAAGCCCAAGCTTCCATGCTTTGTTCCCTCTCTCAGGTCTTGAATGAGCCTCTGCAGTCATAATTTTTTTTTTTTGTATTTTAATGCCACAGATAGGAAAGAGCCCTTTTCATATACCGTGGGTGGGAATACAGAGTTGTACAGCCATTTTGGAGCTTGATTTGGCAATATCGTCCTAGAAAAAATAGAAAAGATGCCACTGGCTAGCTGGTCTGGGAAAGGCAGTTTACAAATTTCTACCCAGGGGGATGGGCTCTGGCTGGGACAATAGGTAGACCACAGGCACAATATCCCTTCCTTCCTTCCTTCCTTCCTTCCTTCCTTCCTTCCTTCCTTCCTTCCTTCCTTCCTCCTTTCTTCCTCCTTCCCTCCCTCCCTCTCTTCCTGCCTCTCTCCCTTCCCTCCTTCCCTCCCTCTCTTCCTTCCTTTGTTTTTTTCTTCCTTCTTTGTGTGTGTATGCTGTGTGCATGTGGTGGTGCTAGATATTCCTGTGTGTGGTATACAAGTGTAGGTATACTTGTGCCATGGTGTGCATATGGCAATCAGAAGACACCCTCAAATGTCAGTCCTCTCCTCCTTTGTTTGAGACAATGTCTCTTGTTCAGTGCTGCATACACCAGGATATCTAGCCCACGAGCTTCCAGGGATTCTCCTGTCTCTGCCTCCCATCTCACTGTAGGAGCTGGGATTATAATATGTGTTACTATATCCAGCTTTACACACATTCCAGTCAGTCCTGGTATGAATCTGTCATAGAAACATTACAATCAAGATTGTATGTAAGGCTCTTCATTTACAGATGATTTATTGTTGGGGAAACTGCAGCAACCTACATGTCCATCAATTGATTATACAAATTATGGAACATTTTCCCAAAGGAATAACAACAGGTAATCTAAATTAAGCAATTACTATGTGATAGGTGCTTGTGCTGGATAGCTTGTTGTCAACTTGACACATCTGGGTAGAGAGAGCCTCAACTGGGGAATTGCCTCCATTGGACTGGCCTGTGGCCATGTCTGTGGGGCATCTTCTTGATTATTGAGTGATGTGGGAGGACCCAGCCCACTTGCCACCCTGGGCAGGTAGGCCTATGCTGTATAAGAAAGGAGGTTGAGTATGGACTTGGGGAGCAAACTGGTAAGCAGTGCTCCTCCATGGCCTATGCTTTGGCTCCTGCCTCTAGGTTCCTGCCCTGAGTTCCTACCTTGGGCTCCCTGATGAACTGTGACTTGGAAGATGTAAGCTGAATAAACCCTTTCTTCCCCAAACTGGTATTGGTCAGAGTGTTTTGTCACATCCATAGAGAAACAAACTAGAACAGCATTGTTCTATATGATTTATGAGGACCATCTAATTTCATCTTCATAGCAATCATATTCCCATTTTATAGACAATATAATTTATATATTAGCATGGGAAGATATCCAAGGACATAATAAGCCCAAAGCAAGTGGAGGAATGCAATGTGTAATGTAGTAGGCATTGCCGTGAGAACATACTAACAAAAAAGTAGTATGTTTGACTCTGAGGTGCACTCGCTAGTAGATAACTGAAATGAAGTGGCATTTAGTTACACTAAAAAAAGCTGTTTCATGCAATTTGATTAGTCATTAACATTTTCAGAAACAGACAAAGTAGAAATGGTTAGGTTTGTTGGTGTTTTAGTGCGAGCTATCGATCAGTGGGCAAGAGGGTAGTGTTTCTGGGTGATCTACCACATTGCAGGTGATTGGAAGAGCCGATCCCTGGATGCTCTCTTGTCTCATTTCTCTTAGGACACCCACTGGGAGAGTACTCTGGAGCGATTTATCTGGGCTCAGTTCATCAAGTGCTTTGCTTTATGCTGTTTTCAGCTTAGTGGCTTCAAACTGCTGGTCTATAGTAAGAGATTTTTATTTTAATTAAATAGATATACTCAACACCTGTCCACATCTATGGCTAACTATCATGATGCTTTATTGTATACCTGTTTATTTTTTCTAGCTATCCATCGATCTAACTCAAGTCAGAATTCAATTTAAAACAAGTTGCTGACATCAGCACACTTTCTCCTGAATACTTCAGTATGCACATAAATAACCTATTGTTTAAGATTTGTCATTTTTTCTCTTTCCTTTTGTGGTAATTTTTTACACTAAAAATGTGCAAATTTTCACTGTGCCATTTGATAAATTTTGATTAATGCCTCTATCTGTGTAACTCACACTTCCATTGAAAGACAGCATTACCATCTCTGGAAGGACCCTCAGGCTCCTGTGCTGTGGTCTCGCTTCTCTTCCAGGAACCACTACTTTGGTCTGCCCACATCATAGCTATCTTTGCAGAATGTCACACAAATGGAATGAGTAATGTCTTTGGGTACGGCTTCCTTCACCTCACATGATTTTACGATCCATGCGTGTTATGGTTTGGATGAGTGCTTTGCTTTTTCTTACTGTTTGGGGACATTACATTGTATATGTGTATTCCATTGTCCTTTCTGATGGATGGCCTCTTTCTGATCTTTGGCTATTATCAATAAAGCTTCTTTGAAAACTCTTCTATTTTCATGTATATACAATTTCATTTCTCTTGGGAAAATAACCTAAGAGTAGAATTCCTGGGACATAAGGTGTGATATGTTTAGATTTATAATATGGTCAAATGTTTTCCCAATACGACTGTACCACTTTTCACTCTCAAGAACATGGTAGGAGAGATCCACTTCTTTTACATCCTTTTGAACATTGGGTGCAACAGACTGTTTTGTTTTATTTTTTTTTTGAGCCTGGTACTCCCTGTGGCCCCAGCTGGCCTGGAACTCACCATGTAGACCAGGCTGGCCTCCATCTCACAGAGCTCCACCTGCCTATGTCTCCTAAGTGCTGGGATTAAAGGTGTGCACCACCACACCTGGCTTGTTACAGACTTTTTAATTTTAGCCATTTTTGTGGCTGTGTCACAGAATCTCAGTAGTTTTAAACTGCACTTTCTTGAGTGTGTGTATGCATGTATGTATGAGCACATATACATTCAGTATAATAGATTTTCTTTGATTTATTTTGAAATGCTTTCAAGGTTTCTGGAATGCAAACACTCCTAGATCCTCTCACCAGCTTCTCTAGTTATTAATATTTTGTTGTATTTTCTCTGTCACCCATAGTTTCCTTACTTACAGCTGACAACAGTCTTTTCTGAACTTTTTGAGAGGAAGCTGAAAACACTGTCACCCCTGCCGCATTCCAGGATGTATGTTCCCTAGACAAGCTCCCTTTCCTTCAACGCCAACATTTGACTCACCGTGACAGATTATCATTATTGGTGCAGCCCCCGTTGAGCTCACTGGGCCCCACTCAATACTCACCAAATCACCTGAATTCCTTTCTCTTTATGTTTCAGGACTTGTCCAAGAACTTATGGTGAATTTAGTTACCAGGTCTCCTCAGAGTCCTTCATACCATGCAGCTTCTCTGTCTATCTTTGTTTTTTAAGTGCTTGACAGTTTTGTAGTCTGTTTGGTGACCTCTGACCCAGACTTGACTGGTGTTTTCTCATGGCCAGTCCAGGGTTTTACATTCTTGGCATTTTGTCTACAGAAGTGCTAATTTGCTCTCTCAGAGCCTCATACCTGGAGGCATGTACTGACACCTGCAAGTCTCTGCTGTAAATCCAATTCTCTTTGGCAAATGATTAGTGTTTTGTGGGGAAATCATCTGAGATCAATGTCTTGTTCTTTATCAAACTTTGTGGTACTAGCTTCAGCCTCCGTTGACAGATGGCAAGCGATGTCTATTCCCATCATTTTATCTGGGTTTACTAGTTGATGTTGCACTATAAACAAGAGCTTTTCTCCTTCTTCAATTATCCATTCCCGTATGTGTATTCATATAGATAGACACATGTATTCTGGTTTTGTTCAAAGGGTGTAACCCATTACTAGCAATTCATTTTTATGTTTGAGTTATCCAAAATTTGACCCTTTCAAGCTGGTATCTTTGTCTTTTGATGGATGCTTGTCTTTCATGCAGCGTGTTCTTGCTTTTAGCTTTAAGATGTTCCTGGGTTCAATGTGTACATTCCCTGTTGCAGCTCTGGAATAAATCCTTTCTCCCAAGTGTTTCTGGTTCCTTTTAAAAAAAGATAGCATTTAGAAATAATAAAAACCTGGGTGCTAAGTAGTAAACAGAACTAGAAAACACACATTTTCATGTTTATTTATATGTGTATATGTAAATACAAATACATACACACCTATAACTTTTCTATATTTACCTATGTATATGCATGCATACATAGACATGTACATATAATGGAAGCATAATTCCATACTAATATTTTGATTCCTGTTTAACTTCTCAGCACTTCTGTCTTGTTTTTCTAGATTTTTCTCTAGTGTTTCTAAATGCCTTCTCTGGTAACAAGAAGTTTGGTTTTCATTATCCTCAGTATATTTACTGATTTGCTCCACTGCCCCAGCAAACCCCTCTTTCTTCTTCCCACCGCCTCCCCATACCGCTGTTTCCCTGGTCTGTCTCAGCTGCTCCCTGTCTCGCACTCCTTATCTCTGGGCTTTCTCTGTACTGCTCTCCAGCTACTCACCCACTTGTGATTTTTAGCTGCTGTGCTGACTTCTCCCTGCTGGGAAGGAGAGAGAAGGGACAAGGTGGCAGGTTTAGTGGCAAAATTAAAAAAGCAAATCAAACTGAACAAAACTAACCCTCCTGAGGAATTTGCAATCATTCCATTTCCTAGCTCTTATTTTTGATTTTTGAACCAAATTGAAACAAAACACACCCACAGACAAGCAACAAAACCCAATTTGCCCGATCTTTAAAAAAATTAAAGAGTAAGATTGTGTACGGTGTTAGAATGTTATTTAAGGTTTCAGATAAAAAAGCTTTTCTTCAAAAGGCTACCAGCATTATAACTGCTCCTGCTGTGGAAGCAGCACAGGCCCATCAGGACTTGTCCAGCAGAGGCTGATGTTATCCCGAAACTAGTGAGCATGCTTGTGGCCTGAGGAGGGGGTAGTCAATAATAAGGTGTTAGAGCAGAATCCTCTCGCAGCAGAAGTATTTGAGGCAGCCAGTGCAGTGGGGAAGGACCCCAGCCACTTTTGGCGTTCATGCGGTCTCAGCTGTGACAAACCAGCAGGTACCAATGTCAGCTTTCAACCACTGGCTTGAGCTCCCTGGGCCTACTCATCAGAGCCTCTGCCTATAGCTTTAGAAGAGTCAAACTACAGTAGTTTTTAAAATCAGAGAATCAGATGGTCCTCTCTGGAAACCATGGGTGGTGGGCACTGGCGTTTATTCACTCTCCTGACACTCCCCTGACTCACCAGAAAACACAAACTTTTGGCTTAGGATGGATCCAATTGAAGAGTGCTGGAGCAGCCTCAGGGTGTACCTTCATCTCTAGCTACTCATTCCCCATCTGCTTTGAAATTAGCCTCATTTGCAGGCTTAAAGATACTCATGATCTATAATAAAAATGGATAATTTTTTCCAAACATATGTTATCCATGATTGTTGGTAGAGGTCTGTGTGGTAAAGGCTTTTGAGACTTCATCTGTGCTCAGTAGGAAAGTGTGTTGTAATTGATTAGTGATGTTTGCCCTGAGCATGGAAAGGAGGAATCGGGTCCATGTATAACAAAATTGCCATCTCTGTCAGAGGACTTAAACCTATGTTGTAGTTAAAGATAAGGAAGACAGCTTTTCAGGATGTGGTTAGAAATTATTTGAATTTCAAGGCTGTCTGCCTGGTGGTACCTCATGCCTGTCATCCTTGTTTATAGTGTCAATATTTTGGCACATATGTATTTCCTGACTAATGATAAGAAAAGAAGGGGGTGTGACTATTTGTTGAGCAGTTACTAGTTGTCATTTATTCTTTTGGGAGCTTTACAAAACTTTTCAAATATTCTAACCAACTTATTAACCAGAATAGTACTCCTGTTTGAAAAAATAATAAGGAATTCAAAACCCAGAGAAGTAAAATATTTTCCTAAACCCTAGCAGAAAATTTCAAATCCAAGCATGATACTCATTTGATGTATTTGGGCAGTGGTTCTTAATCTGAGGGAAGATTTGAAAAATATTTAAAATATTGATGACTAAATCTCATCCTAGGTAATAATTATATGAGAATTTGCAGGAAAGGGAAGCTCTGGCCAGATGGCCTTGCAAAGGCCCCAGGTGATTCTAATCCATAGCTGGGCAGAGAACTAACCAATACAGAGGGAGCAGGATAATTCACAGTCATAGAATACCTACTCTGATCATGACTTTTGCTTTCCCCTCCATATCCTGTCCAATTTAATTCTCACACAGTTCTTTAAGGGAAAAGCCAAGGCTCAGAGAGCATTAAGTATTTGGGGGCAGATCCTGCAGCAGATCCAGAGTTTGAATGGAAACCTCTGCCTCCAAAGCAGTTGCTCTTCGAATAGCACATTTCTAAACCCAGATTCTGTCTTTAGCCATAGTGTTGAGCAATTCTAGAATCCAAATTTCTAAATCTGACTTTGGCCTGTTATTCCTTTTTCCTTGACTTGGTTCTCTAGCATAGGCAAGGAAGTATCATTTACAGTCTGAACATTTAATTTCATAGGGACCAATTGCAAGAGATGTTTTTTAAAGCTGCTATTCTGTGACTTTGAGCAGCTCAGGAAAAGGCTGTTTCTGGAGCTAGGATCTCTCAAATCTTGCCTCTAAAAGTGTTTATGTCCAGATCAGACAACCCTTCACTTTCCTCTTTGGTCCCCTGATGGTATAAAGAGACAAAAGGAGATGTGGCCTGACTTCCGAAGGGTGTTGTGGGCATCTGTGTGTCTGCTTTGATCATCTTGGTACCACACCAAGTTGAGCTCCCGTGATCAGTTACGAATGTTCATGTGAGATAACTGAACAATTGATTGGAAACTTAGGGTTGAAATAGGCCTCTAATTCACTCTAGTTTGAACACCTGCCTAAGGCCAAAATGCCCTCTCTCGAACCAATGTCAGAAATTAATTCAGGGTGTTTAAGTCCTTCTCAGGGATGAAAATGCATAATGTCCTACAGTAATTGATTCATTGTTGGGCAATGCTAGCAGCTTAGGAGCTCTTTAAAAATTAAGCGTATATATTGCTTTCTCTAATTTTCAAGTGTTTCAAATGGTTGATTTTCTTCAATATTATAAAATACTGATGTCTATGAAGTTTGTCCGTCAACTAAGTAGCTTGCGTAAATTAAAGTAGACTAAGCGAGGTTAGTTCCAGGCAAAATTATTAACAATAAGGTCTCTAGTGGAGCTTATTTTCGGTAATTGTACTGCCTTTCTTTGGGGACAGCTGCTTCTCAGCATCTCCGCTCTTAAGTTTTCTTCCTCTATCAGAACTTGTGTTGCAAGGAAAGGCTGAAAGTACAGCCACAATCAGGAAAGAGGGATTGCTAAAACAGCCCCTTTGCACTTCATTAAGGATGAAGTCTTATAAGGTTTGGCATAATGGACGAGATTAGGAATAAGTCTCAGTCAACAGGCAGTTTGAGGGAGGATGGAGGTGAGGTAATGGCTTCCAAGGCTTCAGATACCACCAGGGTAGGGCTATCCAACACACCAATGTAAGTTGGTCCAGGTGCCCATTTGGGGAATGCTGTCTGGTCTGAGCTTCTTCCATACTAAAGGAACCCTACCAGACTCAGGAAGTTGTTGGAACAAAGGGAGATTAGAGACCTGAATTATTTGTGGACCAAGTGCAATAGAAAGGGACCCATGTACAATCTAGTCAGTGAAACAAGCCAGACATGAACAGATAAATACCACATGTTCTCACTCGTAAGTGAAAGCTAAGAGTTGATTTCATAGAATAAAAGGGCAAACTACTGGTCATTAGAAAACAGATGGAGAGTGGACAATAGGTATCCAAATAGAGTTACATAGAAGGAATAAGATCTAATGTCTTATGGCACAGAGGGGTAACTATAGTTCACAATAATCTTTTTAAAATAAAGAACTGGAAGAGAGGAGTTTGAAGCTGCCTAACACAAAGAGCTAATGACTGCTTAAGGACAGGGAAATGCTAATATGCTGATGCAATCATTATATATTTTTATGTGTTGAATTATCAAGCTGAACTTCCTCAACATGTACAATAAAAATGAAAATAGCCAAGAAGTGAAAAAGAGGCCCACTTGGTAAAATTATAGCCATGGAGGGTTGCAATGGTCACCCCGGGTTTGACTGATGATCTATATTAATTTTCTACTCAAAGACGGCACCTCCAATGGGAAAATTCTCACTGGACCACTCCTGCTGCTAAGCCAGGAGGCACCATCAATTGGAGGAAAATTTTTCTTACAACAAACAGCTGGGTCTCTTGATGCTGGGCCTAGACGTTTCTTGAAAGGCTTTCTGTTCAAAGCAGACAAGATCCCCACCCACCTTCCTTCAGGAGAGAGGAAAATGTCACAGCCTGTGGTAGTTGGGGTCACTGTGGAAACTAAACTCCTGCCCTTGAGGTGCATGGATGAATGTGTGTGTTTTTATTTATTATTTACAGAGTAACCTGTCCAAACACTGTATTTTAAGAACTGATAGGCAAAACTGATGGAAGTCTGAGTCCTAGGGGCATAAAAGGGCCTTTGAAACTCCAGCAGGCCTTTACTGGAGCCTATCTGGGCCCCATGGGCTAAGCTCTTTGCAACGCCCCTTGCCTCATTGCAAATCAACTCCTTAACTTGGTTTAGACTCTGGGAAGCAGAAAGATTGGGGACTTCAAACGAGCCTTTCAATCCAGATGTGTCCGTAATAGAAACTGCTGTGGGCAGTGGGGCATAATTAAACACCTCTCTTCACTGAGATGGCACAATGGCATTAATTCTGCCAACTGGGCTCGACATGAATTGGCTGGAACGTTTCGAGTCGATTTCCAGCTGCTGCTCATGCAGTTCTGGCTTCCAGCAGGATTTGCATTCCAAATAAAAAGAGGCCCAAAATAGATGTGTAATATGTGTTCAAAGCTATTTTTAATCAATGATCACTTAGTTAGCTGTGAAAGATTATCAGCAGGTCACAATCCATTTTGGAATTTTCTGTGTCCTGCAGAATAGCTCTAAACACACAGTAACTTTGGCTTCCACTTGAGTCCTTTTGCTTTGTAGGTTCTTTACATAAAGGGCAGGAGGAGCGTGATGTAGACTGAAACAGCACAGATGTGCCACAGTTACAATCACCAGAGCCGGAGAGCCATTTATTTGTGCTAAGGATATGTTTAAGTTGGCTCATGTTCCTCCAGAGAATATTCATGAAATGGTCAGAAGTATTATGAGGCTTCTAGACTATAACCACTCTGACAGTCACCTGGAACTGTCCAGCAAGCCAATCCCCCTTTTTAAAAAAGATTAATTTTTCTTTTCAAATTATGTGTGTCTGTGTGAGGCTATGTGCGTGTGAGTGCAGTTGCCTGCAGAGGCCAGAAGAGGGCATCTTGGAGCTGGAGTCATAACTGGTCTTGAGCTGTCCAACATGGGTGTTGGGAACTGAAATTGCAAGAGCAATATGTACTCTTATCTGCTGAGCTGTCCCTCCATCCCTGGCAATCTCTTTTAATTCAGAGAAGAACATGTAAAGAAATGCTCATTTCTCTATTGCTCATTCCCACCTGCTGTGGGGATCCAGCAGGCAATGCATATTTCCTTCTAGATAGTATCTTCTTAGGAGCTTGACATTTCTGTGACTACTGCTACCTATGTGATGGCCTAGTTTTGTTTTAATAATAGTACCTCACATTTGTTTAGCATGCTTACTGTTTGCAAGCAAATCTATAATCTCATTTGCAAAAGATATTTACATAATATGAATGCTTAAATAATACTGCATTTCAGTTCCGTTACTTTCCCCTCCACTGTTCCTCCATTCTCCTTTTCTATAAAGCGCTTTCTCTTTCAATCCAGCTCTTTGGCCATTGTTTGCACATGGGTTGGCGACTTTTTCACCTGCTCCAGTCTTGATTCCAAGGACCACTATAGTCAAATGTGTGTGTGTGTGTGTGAGAGAGAGAGAGAGAGAGAGAGAGAGGTAGAGAGAGAGATTTCTCTAGATTTCTCTTACTTGCCTTCTCTCCTCTATTGTATTTTTGAGAATATCATACATGAGCATTGTATTTGCATTATTTCCATTCCCTCTACTCCCCCTCCAACTTCTCCATGTCCCCTACTCCCTCTCAATTTCTTGTCCTCTTCTTTGATTATTATTTTTTACATATACATACATTATATGTGTACACATACACACATTATATATACATACACACACATATATATATATATACATACATACATATATACACACACATAATGCACTGAGTCATTTAGTGGTCCTTGTGTGTATCTGTTTTAGGGCTGCCCACTTGGTATTAGATAACCTCTCAGGGAGCTAGTCCCAGAAGACTGATTCTGACCTCCTTCAACATTCATTGATTGTCTATAGCCCTTAATCTTGAGGTGGGACCCCATGAAATTTCCCCCATCCACCTTGGCATGTCAGCTGATTTTGTCATTATGCAGATCTACCATACTGTGGAGAGAGTTCATTGCTGTAGTTTCCCTATCATGTCTAGAATGCATTAAATAGCAGCAGATGTCTTGGCTTTTATATTCTTTTCTTTTCTTCAAAGTGTTTTTATTGAATTTTTGTGCATTTCATACAAAACACCTTAATATCTTTATATCCCCTCCCCCATCCACACTCTGTCACAGCACTCACACTAGATTTCATGCATTCTATCATTTATGCTAAGGCCTATTGAGTCAAGTTAATGTACCTAGATGCCCCTCAGTGCAAGTTCATACACTGGGGTCTAGTCAGCCTAGCTATCACTCTCTTAAAGAAGATCAACTCTCCCTCACCCTGCAGTATTCAACTGCCAATACTTTTTGGTTAAGATTGGGGCCTGCTGCCCATTTCCCCAGTAATATGCTGGATTTTTGTCTGCTTGAGTTTGCATGGGTCATGTGCATGCTGACACCATTGCTGTAGGTTCATATGAGCAGGGTCCCAGGAGCCTGTAAGACTGTTTCCATATGGTCATGCACTTCCTCCCCTGGCTCTTATAATCTTTCTGCCCCTTCTTCCACAATTGTCTCTGAGTTCTGGGTGGTTGGAATTTAATATAGAAGTCCTGTCCAAGGACCCACACTCTGATGACTCTTATTCTTCATGCTTTGGCCATTTGTGGCCTTTTGTGTTCATTGCTCTCTGTTGCATGAGGGAGCTTTCTTGATGAGCGTTAAGAGATGCATTAATATTCTCTCTACCCTTGCTCTACTATGGTCTGTGAACCTTAAGTGTAGAGATTGCATTGTGGATGTGTCACTTAAGGCTGGGCATTTCACAGACACCATGTGTGACCAGTTGTGGAACTCTGCAATAGCCGCCATCTGTTGCAAAAGAAGCTTCTTTGAAGAGTGTGACTGGCGTACTTGTCTGTAAATATAAGGATCCAAATTCAGCATATGGTAAGAGATTACATTTGTCTAGGGATGTGACAGCCTTATGTTTTTTCTCTAAGATCTATGACCTCTCCAGCCATGTGTATTTGGGTATGTTTACAGCATCACACATGAGCTCCCTCCCATTGAGTGGGCTTTAAGTCCAGTTAGGTAGCTGTTGATTACCCACAAGATAAAAGCACTACTACTGCTCAGTGTAGTTTGCTGTGCCGGTCATTGTTGTGGCTATTAGACATTAAAGCTGAGATTAGACTATTGATTGATATTTTCCCTTAGCAGCTTGCATAGTGCTCTAAAACTATCAGGGAGGAGGCTTCCAGGTCCTAGCTCCATTGCTCCAAGTCCTGTGTTCAAAGTATGTCCTGTCTTCAGCAATAGGGTCCTATCTTCAAGTTCTGGGAGGCAATCAAGGGCTGTGGTAACAGCCTGTGTAATTTGGAGAGTCTCTTGGACTACTCTGACCCAAAACTTGAAGGGAGGTTCCTCCTGTCTGGCATTATTTCTTGTGATATAGCCTTCAGCTATATACATGGATACATTGTAGAGATAGTTTATGTGTAATTTTTCCAGTAGGCTTTTGAATGAATACAGTTCCCTCTGTTTTTTTTTCCACAGCAGCTAAGCATTATTTATCTTTCCTCTTTCTCTCCTTGTCTAACCCTCCCTCCTCCCTCCTCAGTTAAGGTACCCCCATTTTCCCCATTTTACTGTTGTAATACCTGTCTCCTGTGGTTCCCCCCTCTCCTGAGCTCCTTCTTCCCCTTTATTCTTTTTATTTTTTATGTGTATGAGTGTATTGCCTGCATGTGTGTAAGTGTACCTGTGTTGTGCAATGCCTGCAGAGGTCAGAAGAGGGTGTCAAATTCCCTGGAACTGGAGTTACAGACGGTTGTTAGCTGCCATGTGCTTGCTGGAATTTGAACCAGGTCTTCTGCAAGAACAGCCAGTGCCCTTAACTGCTGAGCCATCTCTCTAGCCCCATTACATTCTTTCTGCCCCTCTTCCACTGTGTTCCCTGAGACTTGGGTGTAGAGGTTGTATTGCAGATGTGTTACATAGGGCTGGGCACCTCACCATCACTTACTCTGTGTTTGACAAGTTGTGGAACTTTGTAATAACCACTCATCAAAGATGAGTGGTGAGAGGTACACTTGTCAGGCTGGTCCAGAGCTCTCCAGCAGCGTAGTCCCAGAGTGAGAAGATGGTAACAAAGCTGGCAGGGTTCTGACTAGCTCACCAGGCAATACTATGTTCTCTTTAAGTTGTCAAAAAACATTCCAAAACCTCACTGTCTTTTACCCATTATATTGATTTTTTACCCTCATTTTCTACCATCTTCAAATATTAATTTATAATTTCCAAAAACTTTTATCACGGTTTATTTAGTTTAGAGTGTGGTTTTTTTATTTAAAAAGTTTTCTCAAGTACATTTCTTTTTTTCCCCCCCTCAGGTTACAGAATAGACTTTTACTTTAACGAAAATCTTTGCTTTCAAAAATCAAGTTTTCTCTAAAAAGTTTTTTTTAATTTATTGAGAATTTTATACATGCACATAAAGTGTTTTGATCAAATTCACACCCACTCCCTCCCCTCCAACTCCTCCCATATCTCCCCATCACTTTTTTCTGACAACTTCATGTACTCCTTCCTTCCTTCCTTCCTTCCTTCCTTCCTTCCTTCCTTCCTTCCTTCCTTCCTTC
>NW_008348570.1:775969-871918 GCF_000622305.1 Nannospalax galili
CCCTCCCTCCCTCCCTCCCTCCTTCCTTCCTTCCTTCCTTCTTTTCTTTCTTTCTTTCTTTCTTTCTTTCTTTCTTTCTTTCTTTTTTTATGGGGCTTTTTGCTACTCTAACATCCCCCTCACCCCGCCGAAGAGGTAACCTTAAAATCTTTTAGGGATTAGCTTGTACATTTCTTTTTTATTCTTGAATTTAACAGGCATTGATCTATCCATTTCAGCAGAAATACTTGATCGTCAAGTATAAGGAGGAAGGAGGTGGGAGTCCAGATGTAAGCCTGGTTCTCAGATATGCTTTAAAAAAGAAAC
Organism: Nannospalax galili; assembly: GCF_000622305.1. Taxonomy (NCBI): domain Eukaryota; kingdom Metazoa; phylum Chordata; class Mammalia; order Rodentia; family Spalacidae; genus Nannospalax; species Nannospalax galili. The sequence continues at coordinate 776,276 of NW_008348570.1, forward strand.
AGAGCAAGCTGACTCACTCTCGGTTGCTTGGAACTGTCCCAGTTTTAGCACTGAAATCCCACATCCTAAGAAACTCCTCTCCAGGAGTACATTTGACATCTGGTAGTCAATTTCCCTAGTTACCAGAGTAACCTTTCTAAGAAAGGGAGCAAATACAGCTGACCAGGACAGCAGAGGTCTGATGCTTCTGCTTTCTCAGTTTTGTCCTAAGGGTATCTACTACCTCCCTGGGTCTAGGATCCCCAGATGGCCTTGACCTCACAGAGAATTGCCTGCCTCTGCTTCCCTAGTGCTGGGATTAAAGGCACATACCCCAATGCCCCGTGTTCAATTCACTCTTCTCTTACTGTTCACAACTTTTCCTCTCCTTTTGTCTCCTTCCTCCTCCCCAGCACTCAGAAACTCTGCCAGAGCATTTTGGTCATAGCAGCCAGGACAGACTCTAGGATGTAAACAAGAGTCAAGTGAGAACATTTCAATTCAGGGTACGGGGATGAGGAGCTGGATGAGGAGCTGGATGAGGAGCTAGGGAGGGACATGTAACATGTACAGTGAATACACAAGGCTTCAGGTCTATGCATATTTTAATTAACTTGTCATATAATACACTCCACATTTTACAAATTTATATATATATACATATATAGTTTATTTATTTTTTATTTTATGTGTATGAGTGTTATGCCCACATGTAGGTAAGTGCACCCATGTCATGCAGTGCCCTCAGAGGACAGAAGAGGCTGTCAGATCCCCTGGAACTGCAGTTACAGACAGTTGTTAGGTGCCATGTGGGTGCTGGGATTCAAACCCAGGTCTTCTGCACAGTCAGTGTTCTTAACTGCTATCTCTCCAGCCCACATTTTGCATATTTTTTTAAGTGCCTAAAAGTATTTTCATTGATAAGCCCACTATCAACCTCTGTTTTGAACAGAGAAAAACCCTGCTCAATTATTTCTTTGATAAATTTTGCTGGGTTTGCCTTTTAAGATAACCAGCATATTTTTTCACCCTATTTTCATATCTTATGAATACTTTGATAGGTTCTCCATTTCTGCTTTAAAGTAGAGGGCTGGGAGATAGTTTAGTAGGTAAAATGCGGGTGCTTGCCTTGTCAGCATGGAGATTTGGGTCCCATCCTCAGAACCCATATTTTTGTTTTGTTTTGTTTTTGACAGGGTCTCCCTAGGTGCAGCCCACCTGGAACTCACTGTGTAGACCTGGCTGGCCTTGATCTCCCAGAGATCCACCTGCCTCTGCCTCCTGAGTGCTGGGATTAAAGGCACATGCCATCATGCCTGGTACTCAGAACCGACATTAAACAAAAAAGCCAAGCATGGTGGCATATGCTTGTAATCTCAGCCCTACGGAGGAGGAGATGGGTGGATCCCTGTGTCTCAATTGCCAGCCAGTGTAACCTATTCAGCAAGCTCTAGGACAGTGAGAGACACTGTCTTTAAAGAAAAAAAGAGGTGGATCGTGCCTGAAGAGTGACACCTGAGGCTTGTTGTCCTCTGGCCTCCATGCAGATGTACACATGTGCTCATATATTCACACATGTACATACCTAAACACATGAAGTAAGCAGAGTTCATGCTTCCCATCAGTCTTTTAATGTAAGCAGCTAGAATTTGATGCTTATTTTTCATTATTGCTATTTCCTGTCTTATTGATACCCAAAGTCAGTATTAAACCTCGGGCTTTGCACATCTGTACCCCAGCTCCTCCAGTCGTTCTTCCTTCATCGTGCCTCATTTGCTTTCTCTTTCATTCACTTAAGTTAACACTACTGAAGCTCTAGTCTGAATTTTCCCTGATTGTCCATGTGGTAGCTAGCTTCCTGGATGGCCCCATGACCCCCCATCCTGGTATTCATGCCCTTGTGCACCCTTTCTTACTCTAAATAGGGCCGATGTGGGATATTGCAGAAAGGAGAGTGAGCGACTTGTGCTACTAGGTTATAAAACACACTTTGGTCTTTGCTTTGCTCTCTCTTAGGTCACTTGCTCTGAGGAAGGTCACTTACTATGTCATTAGAACTGAGACAATCTATGGAGAGGCCACATGTGAGGGTCTGAGCTTTCCTGACAACAGTCACCATTATTTGAGTGTAGCATCAGCCCTGGCTGATCTTGACCACAGCCCTCAGAGCTGGGGGCCACCTAACTAAGCTGCTCCCAAGATACTGGCCCACAGAAACTGTGTGAGACAGTGAATGTTTATCATCGTTTCAAAACATTAAGTTACATCACAAGAATAGTCCAAAGGCCTTTGAGTTTTCCTTATGTCACTCCACAGACTTCACTCTGTACTTGTGGGATAAGTTTGTGATCATTGGAAAATATACTGAATACCAGAGATTACAAATAACCTTACCAATTTTCTAATGAAAGCATTCACAATTTACTTTTCTTTTTTAAAAATATTTTATTTTATTATTTTTATTTTATGTGTATGAGTGTTTTGCCTGCATGTATGTGAGTGCACTCGTGTTGTGCAATGCTGTGGAGGTCAGAAGAGAACTTCGGATTCCCCTGGAACTGGAGTTAAGGATGGTTTGTAGCGGCCATGTGGGTGCTGGGAATCGAACTCGGTCCTCTGCAGGAGCAGTCAGTGCTCTTAACCGCTGAGCCATCTCTCCAGCCCCATTTACTTTTCTTTTTACTTCTTGTATTTTTTTGCCTCTTAGCCCCTCCACAGCATATCAAATACATTTTTATCCTCACTCCACATGCTAGCATCTTTAATATCATTATACTATTATTTTCAGATTAAATCTGAACAAATCTCTGAATCTGTTTTGTTGATTTTAAATTTACTTGTTTCATCTATGGCTATGGCAACATATGACTGCTGTTGACATTTACATGATATAAGAAAGTAGAAAGAAGAAAACGAACTTTCCTTGGTCCCTTTACCTGGTGAGTCAGTTCCGTCATTTATGGGATAATGATTGGGCATTTGTAGGGTGCTGGATGCTGTGTGTGTGTAATCATACACAAGATAAGACATCTGTTCTCAGACAGCTAATAGTCTAGAAAGGGTTATAGGCAAGTATTCTGGAATCAATCTCTCCCTCTCTCCCTTCCCCCCACCCCCAAGTTCTCATGTAGCCCAAACTGGCCTGGAACTTGCTATGTAGCTGAGGAAGACCTTTAACTTCCGATCCTCCTGCTCCCACCTACCAAATGCTGATTACAGGCATGCACATCCATGCCCGGTTTATGAGGTGCTGGGACTGAACCCAGGGCTTCATGCATATGAGGCAGCCACTCTACCAGATGAGCTATATTCCTAGCCTAAAGCACTCGTCCTTGAGTCCGCATCCTCTTCTAGCCACTACCTCATCTCTCTGCTCTACTTTGCAGTGAACGGCATGAAAAATCATCTTCATTGCTTTTTAATTTCTGTTCTTTGATTGTCCCTTCAATTAATTTTGATGCTTCACTCATGTTCTTCTTGTCAAGATCACTAATGAGATAAGGGTTAACTTTTCCAACACGGAGCCAATGTAAGCTGGTTTTCCAGGAAAGTTGTTGACTTCCTGCAGAGCTCCATCAAAACCCACCGAGGCCAACTGTGTAAGTGGTTAACCACATGAGTTGGGCGGCCTCCTCCTTACTGTACCTGGGAAGAGCTGCTTTTCTTTAAAATAACAAATGCAGAGCTGGCAGAGTAGGGCTAAACCAGTGTTCCACAAGGCATACCACTTTTCCATCCATGATCATGCAGGGTAAAAGCCCTCCAGTCTAAGGACTGTGGTCCGGAAATTGATGTCCATCCCTGAGAGAAACCTGTGTATTGCACCAGGGCATTCCCACATCTGCTTCTGCTCTCACCACCTTTCTCCCTGTGAATGCTGCTCCAACAAGCCTGGAAATATAAGCTGTCTTTTGCCTTTGTTAGCATGGCAACCAATAAAGCCCATGTCACCACATGGAATGGCCATTTCATTCAGCCCCTCAGCACCCCCTTAGCAGATCTGTTTCCCTCTGATGTTGCTGTTGAACATTGCACTGTAGGTCTGCCTGTCAAGACGTTTCCACTTGGATGACCGTTTTGGAACTCGGTAAACATGGATGAAACATGTTAATTCTTTATCCCTGAAACCACATGTGTTATTGGTCAGTGTTTTCTTCAGGAAATTGTATCTTTCTCCCATTCAGTGTCTCACCAATTCTCATTCATTTTTCCCTATACATCATTACCTAGGTATAAATCCAGAGTCCGTCCACTTGTCTCACTCTGTGCTACCAGCCTGGTCTGGTCTGAGCCATCAGCGCCTCTTCTCTGCCTGGCTGCAATAGACTTAGCTTCCTCTGTCTGCTTCCCCAACCTAATTTTTTTCTCTATTCATTCCTTCTCCATAGCAATCTTTTGAACACACACATCTCATCCTCCAGTTGTTTTCATTCCATGGCTCTTATCCATCTTTCCAGCAGTTTCACAACACATTCTGTCTTGAGCATTGGTCTCTAGCCACAGAGGCAGTTGGTGTCACAAAACCTAATAAATCTGTCCCCATTTAATGTAGTTGGTTTTCTGTCCTTTTTAACTGGGAAACCATATAGACTATTGCTAGAGACTGACTTTCAGATGAGGAGCTGGTTGAGTATAACTGTGCCACAGAATGGTAAAGTCTCTCCTACTACAGACAGGAGTGTTGACAAGCCCTGTCCTCCTTTCTGAAACTTATGGTTTACAGGTCACCTCTTGTTTCTTTAGACTTAGATCAGATGCCTGCTGAGATTAGAGCTTTAGGGGAATCATCAAAATTTCAGGATGCGGTCTGCCTCTTGCATGTCTTTCACAGAAAGAAAAGGCTTCAGTATAAATTGGTCCCTCTGAAAGCAGGCAGGAAGTAGTATGTAACTTCATTAAGAGATACCTTTCTCCCATTTGGACTGTTGTGGGTCAGATAATCAGATGCTCCATGCAACTCAAAAGCCAGTATCCCACCTGAGCTGAAGCTAGCTTTGGCAGAGGTTGGTAGGTGGGGGACAGTGGTAGGTATGGCTGGGACCCAGGAGGAATTCGGGTAACCTGGAAACCTGATTCTTTAAGCCCTTCCCCAAACTATCCTACTGAGAACCTGCTAGAGTGGTGAAGGTAATGGTTCCTTCTATAGTAAAGAGCCAACAGATGCGATTCAGAGGGGCACAGGACTTGATTAGTCAACCTCAACACCTCAGCCTGAGTCATTTAGGAGTTATTTAGTTAAGACCTGCTGCTAAGGGACAGACAGACAAAGAAGTTCATAGTCAATGACAGAACTATGCTCAAACAGTGGGTGACTAGGGTTTTAGGGGAACCCTAATCTGAGTAAGCTAGAGAGGTGCCAACCCAGGGGAACTTAAAGTTTCTAGGTTTCTTAGGCAACAAGACCCAAAGTAAGAGGGATTCTAAGGAGTGGGGAAAGGGACTCCCTCCTAGCCTTTATTTCAGGCATAGCCTTGGAAAATAACAAATTTAGGAGTATCTGTCCATAGTGCAACGCTTAGGTCAGCAAAGATACAAATACACTGTGCTGTGGTATTTGTGGCCTTTTATAAATGGTGTTTTAATTAGAGACACCCTATTTCCCCTCATGGACAGGATAATGTGAATATAAGGCATTATTGTATTGGTTACTTAAACTGCAGGCTGTTTAACCAAAAGCAACCAGACATTCTTGAAATGAGAGCTGTGTGCAGCACCAAGAAATCCTGGAGGTGGAGATGGATTGGGGCCAGATATGATTCTGGGCTGCATCTCTTTACAGCAAGAGTGATTTGGGCTATATATTACTTTCACAAATATTAGGTCAGAGGCTCTGTGGAAATTATACATGAAAAGGTATATGTGCGCAGTATGTATGAAGCAGGTACAGGAAGAGTGCAGTTGACATTTTCTCTGTCTACTCTTTTTGTTCTGCGAAGGAACTACCTCTCTCTGTCTTACTAGGTGCTTGTGGGACTGTTAACTATGGTACGTGCTCCATCTGAAGGGATGGTGACAGATCTAGACCTGATCAGTAATGGCTAAACCCCCTTGTCCATAATGACTAGAATATAATAACTGTGACGTTAATCTTGTCAACTTGATTGGATTGAGAAACGTCCAGTAGATTAGTTAAGCTCACTTCTGGATGTTCCTATGAAAAAATTTCCAGAGAGAATTAACTGAGTAGGAAAGATCCACTCTGAATATGGACTGCACAAAGCTGGGGCCTGGGATGGAAGAACGGGAAGAAGGAAGTATGCTAGGACAGGCATTTTCTCTCTGCTTTCTGGACACTGATGGGAGCTATTCTGACACAACCTCTCTTCCATGGGGGACCAAAAGCTCTGAAATCATAACTAAATAAATGCTTCCTCACTTAAATTGTTTCCCTTGTATAGTTGTCATAGCTATAGAAAAATTAATAATATAGACATCAGGGAATTTTCATGAGATTTTAAAATATTGGATACAGGGAGTCTGTCTTTTATTTGAATCACGAACTAAAACAATGCGGACTTGGAGCGGTTTCCTTGGCTGTGTTTCCTGGGACTGGGAAAGGCTGCATTTATAATGGAAGCGAATAAGGACACCGTACAAAGAAAAGCCAAAACAGGATGAAGCAAGAGAGGGTAGAGAGGAAGAGAGAGAGAGATAGATAGAGAGAGAGAGAGAGAGAGAGAGAGAACATTACTTATGCCCCGAACTCAGCCATAGCTAAACATATCTTGAGAAGTTTTGTGATATTCACTGATTTCCACATAAGCTAGTTTGAACTGAGTTTCCTCTCATTTGTAACTAAGAGTTATAAGAGCTGAGCATCTAATCTTGAAGATAACTTTCACCCCTCAAAGTTCTACACATCTTGCCTAATGTCTTTTCAAAACAATCCAAAGGAAAAGGCTGAAATATCTTGATTTTCTCTCTTTATATACTGTTTATAAACAATGGATTATTTTGTTTATTATTTATGTGTGTATGTACCATGTGGGTGTTGGTGCTCTCTGAGGCCAGAAGAGGACATCAGCTCCCTTGGAACTGGAGTTACAGGTGGTTGTGAGATGCTCAATATGGATGCTGGGAATCAAACCCTGGTCCTCTGCAAGAGAAGCTAAGTAGTATTCTTAACCACTGAGCCATCTATCTTTCTAGTCCCATAGGCATTTCTTTAACCTGTAGAGTTTTTCTTTATATTTCTATTAAGATTTCCTCTGAGAATGCACTTAAGTACAGATGTGTGTGTGTGTGTGTGTGTGTGTGTGTGTGTGTGTGTGTGTGTGTATTTTTTCTTGGAGAACTTGCAGGCTCTTTAAGTATGTATACGTGTATAATTTTACAATTCATGATTTTTTTCAATCATGGTTTTCATTCCACTGCTTTAGTTTTCTGTACTCAAAATTCATAAGTTGGACATTCATAAATTAGGAAAGGTAAATAATATTCTTTTAAAAATATTTTTATTATTTGTATTTTTTGCATATGAGTGAACTGCCTGCATGTAAGTATGCTCATGCAGTGCCTGCACAGGTCAGAGGAGGGTGTCAGATCTCCTGAAACTGGAGTTACATATGGTTATTAGCCACCCTGTGAATGCTGGGAACCGAATCTGGGTCTTTGGAAGAGCAGCTAGTGTTCTTAACCACTGAGCCATCTCTCCAGCCTCTAGTAAATAACAATATTCTGACAAACTAAAAATCACAAGTTAACCAAAAAGGGCAACCATCCAGTTTCTGGGTTGGGACAGATCTTGCATTTCTCTCCAAGGCATCCAGACAATTCTGGAGAAATTTAATGGTCTTTGTACCTCTTTTCCAATGAATTTTCTATGAAGGAGACTAACACAATGTTTTTTTCAGTTGCTTTCTTCAGCACGATTCCATTAGCCTGGCAGTTAATGAAATACCTTTGTTTTTAAGATGTTGTTTTTATTTTTATCTCCTTCAATTTTGTAGATATTTTAAGAGACATTTTAGCAAGCTAGTGTCAGATACCATTTAACATTGGACGTCTTCTGTTAATTTAAAAGGCAGCCAGACAAAGCATCATGTACTTTGTACTTTCAATATCACTTAATGAATTCACAAACTAGCATCACTGAGCATCTTTTGTGTGCCAGGTCATGTGTTTGCTAGGCTGTAAAGTTGAATAAAATACTATCCTAGGTCTTAAGGATCTAGCAATCTAGTGGGTAGGTGGACATAGAAAACAACCGTCTATAAATGGCAAAGGAGTGTATTATATGTACATAACACTCTGAGAGCAGTCTGGGGAAAGGCTTCACAGGGGAAGTATAGACATTTGTACTGAGCTTTAAAAAACCAGCAGCAGCCTGCCAATAAAACAGAGGGTAGCACTGGTGTAGTACTCTGGTATTGCTGACCTATACCCTTTTAAGTGGGGTGATTGGGCTGAGCCTGCAGAGTGACATTTCTTTCCAAAATGCTATTCCATTGCTGTTAAATTACAGTGTTTCTTATGACTGGCAGATCTGCATGTGTGGGTTTCGTGTGCAGCTTTGCATATCTCCTTAGTTTGGTTTCTGTCTACTCACTGGGTATGGGGGTACTGTGTTCTTACAAACTTTAACCCCTTGTGTATTACACTATACATTTATGCAGTTTTGAAAGGAAAGTAATGGTTTATGTAAACAGAGAATGGAAGCCTTGAAGGGATAATTGAGCTTAACCTCCCCATCTCTATTGCCATTTTATAGTTGGAAAGGTCACACACTAGGGACTGGACAGGAGCGGTGAAGGTTGACTAGCACTGACAATTTAGCAGTTGTCTTTGCAAACATCAGGGCATTTTATGTTCACAAAAATCCTCCAAGTCTGATATTGTTGTTGTTGTTGCTGTCTGTGTTTACTAGTAAAGAAATTAAATTTTAGCCAGTCCAAATTATTTGTTAAAAAATATCATATTAGCCAGGTATGGTGGTGCATGCCTTTAATCCCAGCACTTGGGAGGCAGAGGCAGGCGGATCTCTGTGAGTTCAAGGCCAGCCTGGTCTACATAGTGAGTTCCAAGACAGCTGGGGCTGCAGGGAGACCCTGTCTCAAAAAGACAAAAAAATTTTTTATTTATTTTATGTATATGAGTGTATTGCCTTCATGTAAGTGAGTGCACCCATATTGTGCAATGCCACGGAGGTCAGAAGAGGGCTTCAGATTCCCCTGGAACTGGAGATAAGGACGGTTCATAGCCACCATGTGGGTGCTGATAATTGAACCTGGGTCCTCTGCAAGAGCAGTCAGTACTCTTAACCACTGAGCCATCTCTCTAGCCCCATAAAATCTAGTTTTCAAACATGGCAGAGAAACAGAAGGACAAGAGGGTATCTGGAAAAGAGAGAAAACCCAGAGTAGCTTGCTTTAGAATGGCCTGTCCTCACGGTGACTAACTACTTCCTCCAAGAATGAGCCGTCTCTCATGTGTAAAAGGCATCAGTCTGTTCATGAGGGCTACTGCTACATGGCACAAACACCTCCATTAAGTCCCTCCTCCCTACACCACCAAGTGAAGAATTAAGCCTCAAGATGGGTCTTGGTGGCAATAAACTGTATTCAGCTCTTAGCAGATCCTTTAGGAGGTAGACCATTTCTCCTTTCTTCTAGGTACAGCTAAGATTTTCTCATGGATTTAGAAAAAGCAGACCCTGAGCTTTTCATAGTGAAAGATACTTTGCCTCTTTGGTAAGTCACACTGGTGCTTCCTGAATCCCATGTTCCTTCAGTTACTGCTAATGGAAATATGAGTATTGAACACCCATCACAAGCTGCTGATGCAAAGTTGGGCTGGGTTACTTTCTGGTTGGGTCATCTTGGGCAAATCTTTGGGAGCCTAATCTGGAGAGGAGGATCACATTGTACACGCCCACCTAGCAGAACTGAGACAATGGACTGAGATGAAACAGCAAATTGCCCAGAAGAGTGCCAGGTACAAAATGGGCACTAAACATGTTAATTTCTGTATTTACTATTCTTGTGAATCATTCCTGGACTGAAGTTTCTCTGTCACCATGATAGCTATTCAGTTGAATGTCATAAATTCATGAACATCTTTCCTGTTTTAAAACATTATATAAGTGATTTTTCCAACTCTGCATTTTTTGAGCACTGTAACACAACTCTCTATTTCTTTCTGTGTCTGTGTCTGCCTCCTCCTCTCTCTGACAGGCTCATGTATCCTAGGCTGGCTTTGAACCCACTATAGCTAAGGATGTCCTTGAACTTCTGATCCCCTTTCCTTTGTCTCCCTAGTGTAGATGTACCATCACACCAGGTTTATGCAATATTGGGAATCAGGCCCAGCTACATAAGCACTCTACCAACTTAGTTATATTCGTAGCCCCAACTGTCTCTTCTTAAACATTTCCCTCATTCTATACCTCAGGAGCTTGGGGGCCTGCTAAACTTTCTGGCATCTTTAGAATGAGAAAGATGATCCCTCTTGGTCATTCCTCTGACAGTTTAAGTCACTTTTCTAACTCCACATGTAATCCAATAAACCAATTCCTAAGAAGTGAATTTTCATTGAGAGTATAGAAAATTGGTATCTGTCACTGTACAGTGATGTGCTCTGGTCATTCTATTGCCTTATTTCCCATTTTTCTAAGTTCTTAGAAAATGTATTCAGATAAATATATTTTTCAATTCTGTATTCATTGCACTAACTCACAGGCCATGCCCGCTTGTGCTATTTGGTCAAGTCATGGTCAAATTCTCCTACTCTTAAAGTTTCTTTTTATACTCAGGAAATTTACCATTTAGCAAATATTTATTGCTAACAATAACCATAAATAAATTATAGGGTTCAGTGACATGAAGACAAATAAAAGCTCATCTATCCTTAGGGAATTCACAGTAAGTAAGCTGTCTCTTCTTTCTTTATATGTTCTGTTTTTTAAAAATTATTTTATTATTTTTTATTTTATGTATTTGAGTATATTGCCTGCATGTATGTAAGTGCACCCATGTCATGCAATGCCTGCAGAGGTCAGGGAGAGCATTGGATTCCCTGGAACTGGAGTTCTGAATGGTTGTTAGCCACTATGTGGGTGCTGGGAACTGAGCCCAGGCCCTCTTCAAGAGCAGCCAGTGCTCTTAACTGCTGAGCCATCTCTCCAATCCTTTTTATTGGTTTTTTGAGACAGGGTCTCCTGTAGCCACAGCTGGCTTGGAATTTGCTATGTAGACCAGACTGGCCTGAAACTCAGAGATTCATATGCCTCTAGCTTCTGAGTGCTGGGATAAAAGGTATGTGCCACCCTGACTGACTTTCTTATTTCTTTTATTTTTTAAATATATTTATTTATTTATTATTTTTATTATATGTGTTTGTGTGTATTGCCTGCGTGTAGGTAAGTACACCCGTGTTGTGCAATGCCTGCGGAACACAGAAGAAGCTGTCAGATCCCCTGGAACTGAAGTTACGGACAGTTGTTAGCTGCCATGTGGGTGCTGGGATTCGAACCCGGGTCTTCTGCAAGAACAGTCAGTGTCCTTAACCACTGAGCAATCTCTCCAACCCTCTCTTATTTTTTTTGAATTAAGTAATTAATTTCTATGTATCAGTGGGTGTGTACCACAGTGCACATAGGGAGTTCAGAGGACAACTTTTGTGGAGTTGATGTTCTCTTTTCATCTTTATGTGGACTCTTAAGCTTGTGTATCAAGTGCCTTTACCTGATGAGCCATCTTGCCATGCTCCCTCCCTTATTTCTTTAAAAGTTATTCTATGTTTTTATTTTTATAAATTTGTCTTCTTATTCAAATGAGTACTTAAGCCACCTATGCAAGGGATTATTCTTACCACCAGGATCATCCTAAGGCCTGCATTCAGATGAAAAAAAAAAATTAGTTCCCCAAAGAAGTGGTTCATGGCTTGGGTATAATCTGGCTAATATTTGAATGTGTCTTTTTGAAAAGATGTCTTATTTTAAGTTGAAACAGGAGGGTTACCAATGACAGTGGACTATGTGTTTTGAGTTTGGCCACCATAATTGTTATAGATTGCCATTTTAGAAACATCCAGTCAGAAGTGTTTTGACAGATAAATGGCACATAGAGGGAGAGAAAAATGTAGAAGAAGAAAAAACAGACTCTCAAGAAATCTTCTAAGACAGTAATAGTTCCCATCTGGAATGTTCTTCTCTTTCACAGGAACTTCAGCAGTTGATTAGAATGCAGCAGGACTTGAGGGAGCTAGCTGGTGCTGTCTACAATGTGAGCTGATGATCTTTCTAAGTCAGCCCTGACTTAGCTTTTTCCCTTACCAGTCTTTGAGGTGGACCATGGGATGGTTTCTTGTCAAAACAGAAACATTGAGTCATAGACCTGTATTGCTGAGGGATCTCACAGATTGTCAGTCTATGGAGGCTCCCACACTTTTCAAACATAAGAATCCGTTTTCCACATCAGTGTGTCTTGGGTTTCCATGGAGTAGCAATGCAACTTAGAGCATGCATGGATTGAAAGGTGTAGAATGACAATATGCCCCTATGAGTTCAATAATCACTTTATATGAATCTAAATGCTGTTAGAATAGAATGGCTTGGGGACAGATAGCTGTGCCTACATGAGTGAGACATGCCATTCATTTATCTATAACCTGCTGAGTATACAAACCTCTTGGACTTGGAAGCTTAAGACCTGTACCTTGGGAACCATTGGTCTGATTTCATGTTTTAACAGATGAGTTAAATGTGACTCATGGATGTGAGATAACTTTTTCAAGGCTACAACTCACTAGTAGAGAGTCTACTGACACCATTCTACTGTAACATAGCAGTCTTTAGCTTTTTCTGAAATTAATATTCATCCAGATTAGTAGGAAGAAGCATCAGATGAACCAGTACAGAGGAAACCATAATGTATATATCAATGTGGGAGGACATCCCCCTGTATTGACTAGCAACACCCTTTCAGGTTATTAGATTGTGAGTAGAATTCTTGCATGGTATGTCTCACTTCACAAATATTTCTTGAGAATTGCAAAGAGGCAGAGACTTTAGTACTTTTTTGTTTGTTTTGAGATAGGGTCTCACTATGCAGCCCAGCTGGCTTCAAACTTGTGACAATCCTCCTGCCTCTGCCTCCCAGGTGTTGGGATTGCATGTGTGAGCCACCACACCTGGCTTTGTGTTTGGTACTTTTTATGTAGAATAAATTTGGAAAATGTTAAATTTTTGGCTACAGCTAACACCTTCCTCCTCAAAAGAGAGCAGAGAAAATATTAAAACTTTAAAGCTTATGGGTTTTTGGCAATGTACGGGCACAAAAGTCAGCAAAAATGGACATCCTCAGCTTCTGCCAAGTTGGGAGAAGCAGTCTGGCTGCTGAATTGAGAAAACAAATGAGAAAAATCAGCAGCCAAATAATACATTATAATATTGGCAGACAGGAGGAGAAGTGTGTGAGAGACATTAAAAAGCCTTTCAGTGTTAGAATGACTCAACTCAGCTGGAGAAAGATGAAAAGAACAATTGATATTTCTTGGATGATTTTTAATGTTTACGTACAAGTAGATGTCTCAGGAGCAGCCAGGTCTATCAGTCAGGGTTTCCATGAATGATTAATATGAGGCTAAAGATGTTGAACTGAATGCCGATCAAGTTCACGTTCCCTCTGGATGACCTGTTTCTGCTAGTACTCCTTTCATTTACAGAACTTCAGGGGTTCCATAGATTAGCCTTAGGCCTCCTGCAGATCTGGGTGACTCTGATTCTCATGAAAAGGTGGGTCATTTGAGGATAGATGCTGAATAATCCAATCATATCTTTTTTTTTAACTTTTACAAAAACTTTATTGAGGATTTCATACATGCATATAAGGTGTTTTGATCAAATCCATGCCCACTCCCTCCCCTCCAACATTCCCCCCTGTGAAGTGGTAACTCTAAAATCTTTTAAGGATTAGATACAAGCTTCCAAATACTTTTGACATTTTTGGCCTTTGGAACAGAGTATGTTGCTAACAGGCCCAGGGACATTTTGACTTTTAGCCAAGAAACTGACTACATTTCTTTGGGGTCTTTTTACCCTAACTGCCTAGCCAATTCCTACCTCCTATTATTATCATGCTATCCTCTGAAGGGGTTACCTGTTGCGAGTGTCCTGGGGCCCTCCGGGTGGGGCTCTGGCCTCTTCCATGCTAAACAGGGACACAGGGTGAGGCAACTGGAGTACCCCTTCAGTGGGTCTATCTAAAAGACTCCCAAATTGCATAACTCTTGTCTCTAAGGGGAAAAGAAAGTCCTTGAATCACGAATAGGAGATGTGAAGGAGAAGTAAAGGCAAGAAATTCTAGACATGGAACTAGAAAAAAGTCAGAACAGGGCAATTTTCAAATGTTCATATGAGATATGTTGATACAGTAATCACGAAGGTTCGTCCAGTTAGATCCAACTGTATCTTAAGATCAAGTGCTGCTGAGCTTGACATTATTATCTGTTTGCTACAGATAAAGGGTCAATCTTATGACTGAGGTTTGTAACCTTCACCCTGAACAAATGATTTGAAACTATGAGTGTCATGAGGAATCTTAGGAAGGACAGAGACAAACATGCATAAATCCACTCCCATCACCTGAAGATGTAACTCAGCTTGCCTGGTCTTTGGGGGCCAGTACATGCGAGTCTTAGAGAAGGAAAGAGTAAATATAATTGGTATCTACAGAAAAGCTGTGCAAACAGACCACAGTGAATTCCTCAGCCTCCACAGCTAAGTATAATAAAACTGGAGTCCAGACACTGTTGCTTGGCATTTGGGTTTCCCTCCCTTTCATTCCCAAGGCACTCAGGAGTTCCAGTGAGGGAACGATGTTTATTATCATGGAGCAGAAATCTTTTCTCTTCCCATTAACTCTCCTCACATCGCTCCAGGCTGGCAGCTGCCCTAAGAAGGGCTCTGAAAAGCGGGCTCTTAACAGGAGCGTTTTCACTGCAAGCAGATTCGGTTGCCTTGGTGAAGTCCCTTCGCATCTGAAGAAGGGCTCATCTGTTCCCGACTGGGGACCACTTGTGCTCACCCAGGCGTGGCCCCCATATGAAACCTGGGAGACCAGTGAGCTGGAGCCCGGAAAAACTGTGAACGTTGACTAAGAAGTGCACATGATGATTTTATTCGCTATAATTCTAGAAGACTCAGCCTTAGGAGAAAAGTAGTTGCAGAAGTTTGTGCTTCAGGAGCTAGGGCCCAAATGGCAAGTTGAGAGGAAAGGGGGAGAAAAGCAGAGAGCAGGACGGAGGGAAGCACAGAGACCAAAGAGACAGTGAGGGACTCCAATCAGTTGCCTTGGGTGGGAACTTTGGGGAGAAATGTCTAAAACTGGATGTTAGGAATGTAGCGTTTGTGATTTGCTGGTTTACAAAAATTCTCATCCTGCTCTTTTAAGAAAACCAGAGTAAAGATGGACATTTTTGTTCAGTAGTGGGATCCAGTAGCTACATGTGGCTGCTGAGTCCTTACACAAGACATGTGTGATTAAGTGTCATATGCACACTGGAGTTTGAAGACTTAGTATAAAAAAAAGGATGCAAAAATACCTAGCTCACTGATTTTTTACATTGAAGATAAAATGAGGTATTTTAGTATATGAGATGAAGAAAGCATGCTGTTAAAATTAATTGGGCCTATTCACATTTCCATTTTACAGTATGTGTCTAGTATACAATTTTAGATTACATATATTTCTTGTGCCAGCTTTCCCCCGGATGTCACTAATCCTCTTTGCTCTTTGAAGCTTCCTGAATTTGACTTGTGTTCATCTTGGGTTGGGGTTGGTCCTGGTGCAGGGCTGTACAAGCAAACATCCACATTTTCACCTTATCAATGGCCAAAAAGCAAGTGGGTCAGATGACATACCTCAGACTCCAAAGGAAGGGCTGGAGAGTCTCCATTTTCATGCCTGCCTCAGTTTGTGCAACCGATCCCTGTGGCTGGATGTTCTTCCTCTGCATACTTACCAGGATATTTAATATAATAAACCTTTGTTCCTAGCCTTACTTATTGTTTAGGATAAAACATTAAAAGGAAATTGCTAAATTAAAATTAATATATGGCTCAGTGGTTAAAAACACTGGCTGCTCTTGCAGAGGACCTTGGCTTGATTCCCAGTACCCACATGGCAGCTAACAACTGCCTATAACTCCAGTTCCAGAGGATTCAATATCCTCTTTGGGCTTCATGGGCATTGCATGACAGGGGTGCACTTACATACATGCAGGCAAAACGCTCACACACATTAAATAAAAATAAATAAATAAAAATATATTTTAAAGATTTTATTTTTAATAGTGTGTGTGTGTGTGTCTGTGTGTCTGTGTCTGTGTTTGGTTATGTACACATGAGTGCAAGTGCCCTCAGAGGCCAGAGGAGGGTGTCAGGTTCACTGGAACTGAAGTTACAGGTGGTTGTGAACAGCCTGACATGTGTGCTAGGAACCAAACTCAGGGCCTGTGCAAGAGCTCTTAACTGCTGAGCCATCTCTCCAGTCCAATGTGAATATTAGGATGTCAGATATTCATACCCATGTTACCATTAATAAGTACCTGAGTGTGAGGAGATCTGCAAACATTCAAAAGGTTTGGAATCTGGGGAAAATAGTGCCTGCCCTTAAATACATACAAAGACCAAGTTTCCTTATAACAATGAAACTTAATTGAAAATTAATGGGGCAAGTATGGGAAACAGGGAGTGTTTGAGTGAGGGGTGGAGAGAGGGCTCTGTATTTATCGTGGGTCTTCCTCAGTAAGAAGGGACGGGAGTGGGGAAAAGAAGAGGGGAGAGGGGAGAGGGGAGAGGAAAACCAGTTTGAACAGAGCCAGTCAAGACGACATGGTTCGTGTAATTTCTAATAGATCTTAAGAGCTCAGAACAGGTTGAGAATGGCCACTCCATAAAGCAGAAATCTCCTGTAAAACCACTGCAAGCTGAAGTCAAGCATTGCTTAAATGCTCAGTGGCAGCAGCCTTGAGCTTTATTATTTGGGAAGTAGCCCTTATTCTTTGTCCAGAGAGAACCAGGGTGGGGGAGGGGTGGGAATATTTGCAAAAGTGACAAAGTAAAATGACCCCTGGGCCATTTCATCAAGATCTGAAGTGCTTCTTGTGGATGTGTCCTTTGGTGCTGTCCATCCAAAGTGGAGGGGGTAGAAGGTCAAAGTGGCCCCATCACAAGGGTCCCTGGTGACATCCCCGGCAGGGTATGATTGTCTAGTATAGCATAGAACTACATAAAGCACAGTTAGGCCCTTCAATACAACAAAGTAGTGTTGTTTATTTCACATCGAGGCAAGTCAAGATACTCATTCCAGACTTAGTAGAAACACATAAAAACCCTTCAACTGAGTTCAGCCTATGTTCTGGATCTGAACAAATTCAGTGCAATTTCCTGGGCTATAACTCCTGCGTCTTTGGGACAGGGCAATGAAAATGAATGTTCTAAATAATGACCTGAGGCGCTGCAAGGGTGTGAAGTGCCTCACAAATCATCAAAGAAAGATTAAATTATGTCTTGTACTTACCAAAGCCCCAAAGTGAACTAATAATATATTTTAGAAATCATGGCTCCAGGAGCTAAAGCTAAAAACCTGGCAGGGTTTAACCCCAGCTTGACTGGAGCACCTAAGCCACCAAAAGCCCATAACGAAAGTTGTCTTTTGCATATTGATAATAGGTATGAGAAATACCTACGTTTCAGGAATTCTATTTATTTTTGGCCTATGTAAATGTATGTGGGTCATATATACAGATCTGTATGTGCACATGTGCATGGAGGCGTGTGTAATATGGAGGCCAGAGGCCAACATTGGGGTGTCTTCCTGAATTGCTCCCCACCTTATTTTTTCAATCTTTACATTTATTTATTAATATTCTCTGTCTATGTCTTTCTCTTTCTCTCTCTGTCTCTCTGTCTCTGTGTGTGTTTGTGTGTGTGTGTATAGGTAGGTAGGTAGGTAGGCTCATATGTGGAGGGAGATTAGAGGATGACTTGTGAGGGACAGCTCTCTTCTTCCACCATTTGGGTTCTGGGAATCCAGTTCAGGTTGTCAAACTTGGCAATGCGTGCCTTTACCCGCTGAGTTATCTTACCAGGTCCTCCACCTTATTTATTTTTTTATTTTTGCCAGGGTCTTTTCACTGAACGTGGAGCTCACTGATTTGACTAGGCTGACTGGCCCTTGAGTGCTAGGGATCCACCTGTGTCTGCCCCTTACCCCACTCCCCAGCATAGGGGTTTCAAATGTACTGCTGTGCCCAGCTTTTTATGTGGGTACTGGAAATCTGAACTCAGGTCCACATGCTTGTATAGAAGGCACTTTACCCAGTGAGCCATCTCCCCAGCCCCATGTGTTGGAAATTCTTGGAGGCAAGTTGTTGACACAGTCAACCTTGTAGAGCAGCTGTGTTGGCATCACCTGGGAGTAGAGTGCCGGTTCTCAGTCCCTTCACCCTGAGGGGAGTTGTACTTGGACATCCTCTCTAGGGGACTCATTCACACCAAAGACTGAGGAACTCTAGCTTAGGGTGAAGGGAATAATCAATCTCTTGGAATAGACCCTTTTTTCTTTGGTGGGTCTTTGGAGGATAAAACAATATCTTTAATGCTTATTTTATACTCTAAGTACTGTATGTACTAAGAACTTCATAAGGCTACTCTCTTTTCAATCCGTGTGCCAGTTCTATGGAGACAGTATAAAGATTAGGTCTTTTATGAATTACTTTTCTCATTACTCTGACAAAATATCTGACAAAAGCAACTTAAGGAAGATAGGATTCATTCTGGCTCAGGGTAGTCAGCTCCAGTTCCTCGTGGCTGGGAAGGAATGCGGCAGGAGTGTGAGGCAGCTGGTCCTACTCTGCCTGTAGTCAGGAAGCACAGAGCAATGAATGTACTGCTCAGCTTTCTTCTCCTTTCAAGTCAGCGGGAGACCCTTGCTGTGGAATGGTGTCACCCACATACAGGCTATAACTCTTCCCTTCATTTAAAACTTTCTGAAATATGCTCATAGACATCTCTAAAGGAGTGCTTCCATGGTGACTTTAAATCTAATCAAGATGACAAGGAAGTTTAATCAACAAGTTCCATTTTATATATATATATATATGAAAACCGAGGTACAAATCTAAGCTCAAACACATATAAGAGAACCAGGATTTACTTCTGGGCTGATACTCAACAGCAGGATGCTATTCTCTCTTTCTTCCTCAGGTTTTAAGCCATCTGCAAGGTCAGCCAATATGGAGAAGCCCTGTGGGTCTTGCCCATAAATTTTCTTTATTCTCCTCAGAAGGCTTGGAATTTCATGTTTGAGATTCTCACAGAATCTAGGCAGTGCAATGATTTCCCAAAGCCAGCAGCTAATATGGAGTCCTGGGGAGTGTGCAGCCTTCTGACATTTTGCTTCATGTATTGTGGGCAGAAAATACTAGAGCCATAAAATGTATCTGAAATTTCATCTTTCAGAAATCTGTTAAACTTAAAGGTTTACCTTTTCCAGCCTTATTGAGCTATAATTGACAAATAAAAGTAGCATGTATTTAAGGTATGTGATACCATGTTTTGATACGTGTATATATTGTGAAATGATTACCACCATTGCACTAATCAATACATATATCATCTCACATGGCCACCTTTTGTGTGTGTGTGGTGAGAAGATTTAATAACTGCTCTCAGAAACTTCAAGTATACCATACAATCTTATTAATTATAGTTATCACGAGATATACTAAATAGAATTATACCTGGCAGTTTACTCTCATATGAGTCAAGATAACTTGAGTCAAGGAGACTTATTTAACAGTGGAGTCTCCTGTAGCACTGGATCATTGTTTTCTGTGTTCCTGTCCTTTTTGCTTATGTGTTACTGCTTAAGCTGCTGCTTGCAAATGGATTAAAATGGCCACTCCATTTAGGGTTGAGAATTCTTCAATCTTTTATTCGCCTTATCTTGACCAGTTATGGGTCACTGTATTATTCTCCATCTACTGCCAAAAAGGATCATTGCAGAAGAGGAGGCAGAAAGACTGTAAAAGCCAGAGGTGGTAGATGACTACAAGGAAACAGTGTTTTTCAGGCACAGTATGACAGGTGCACATATAACCTCATAGCGGTTATGACAGCATGCGCAAGACCTGTTCAAATTCAAGCCAGAAAAAAATCCCAGGATGGAGAGGAGAGGTAGGCACAATGTCCCATCCCTAGTTGAGGAGCTACTGGAAATTGATAGCAGCTGAGAGAGGGAGAGCCAGTATTTTTTAAGACTGTGTCCCTTGATAGGTCGACCACGTTCTAGTGGATGGTCATACAGCCAAGAGTACATAGGCAGCACAAAATGGACTCCATGGATTGAAAAAAAAAACAGGACACAAATTTGTGTGGATAGAAGATGTGGGGGTAGACCTTGGAGGAGTCAGGAAAGGGGAATAAATATGATCAAAGTACATGGTATGACATTCTCGATGAACTAATACAAAATTAAAATAAAATAAGATGGCCACTCCAGCCCCGACTTGACAATGTCTTTCAGCACACATACTGACTACTAGATGTCCCTGGGCTCAGTGTCTATTTCCAATTTTCCAGAAAGAGAAGTCCAGGCTATTTATTGGTTCCTTGTAGCAATGTGCCAAAATAAATATTTTATGAAAAAAGAGCTAGAAAGCCACTTTTAAAAAAATAGTTGTAGGTGGAGGGTGACTGCAAATATAGCTGTTTTCTGGTCTCTGCAGAAGATTAGTTAGTTCCAGGACCTCCTCCTACTCAGATACCACAGCCTGTGGATAGTAAATTCTTTATGTGAGATGTCTTGTATTTGAGATGCATATAAGCCACCCATATCCTCCCTTAATAAGCCCTACATTATTTACAATACCTACAATACATACTTACAATGTAAGTGCCATATAAAGCATTGTTCTATATTGTTTAGGAAATGATCAAAAATCTGTACATCTTCAATACAGATGCAACTTTATGTGTTTTCAGGGCTGGAGACATAGCTCAGTCAGTAGAGCACTTACCTAACACATGAAAGGCCCTGGTTTCCATCCCCAACTCCACAAAACAAAACAAACCAGCGAGATGTGGTACACACCTGTAATCCCAGTACTCAAGGATGCAGATGTGGAAGAATCAGGAATTCAAAGCATCCTTGACTACATAATGAGTTTGAGGCCAGCCTGGACTACATCCTGTCTCAAAAAGCCAAACCAAGCCAAACACTTTCTATTCATGGCTGGTTAAAGCCATAGATCCAGAGCCTACAGACAAAGGCCAATTTTAAAGGGTCTTGGGCAAGGCTGGCATGCTGACATACACCTACTATAATTCATTTAATAAAAAATGAAATATTTTGTAGCTATTTTTACTAGATACTTTTCCATAATACTTATAAATATTTGTATTATATCACTATAATTTTTATTTTATTTTTATTTGTGTGTGGAGGTCAATGGGCACCTTGCAGGAATCAGTTTTCTTCTTCCAGTATGTGGGCCCCCCAGGGGGGGAGGGGATTGAACTCAGGCTTGGCATCAAGTGCCCTGACCCACGGAGTCAGGCCCTGTACCTCATTGTTTTTAGTGACAATGTAGTCTCTATTTTAATACCTGTCTCAGTTTATTCAATCAATTGCTAATTCTGAATATTCTTTCTTCCAAGCATTTGCCAATATATTCAGTGTTGTTGTGAACAACTGTCCGAAATCTTTGGGCCAAGTTTTAATATTTTTGGTTATTTTTTAGGATAAATTATTGATAGAAAATTGCCATGCTTAAGAAATACAAACAGGCTGTGGAAATGGCTTAGTCAGTAAAGTGCTTGCCACACAAGCATGAGGACCTCAGCTTAGCTCCCCAGCACTCATATAAAAAGCTGGGTACTGTGTCGTAGGCCTATAATCGCAGAGCTGGGGAGGTGGACACAGGGGATCCCTGATGCTTGCTGGTTGGCTAATTGTTCCAAATACTGAGCTCTAGGTTTAGTGAAAGACTGAATCTTTTAAAAAACAAGATGGAGAGAGTCTAGAGAGATGGCTCAGAGGTTAAGAATGTGCAATGCTCTTGCAAAGGACGAGAGTTCAGTTCCCAATACCTAGATGGGATGATTCCCAATCACCTGTAACTCCAGCTCCAGGGGATCTAACTCAACTCTGCACAAGGGAAAAACAGCTTTAGCACTGTCTTTAGTTGTCAGTGTGATCCTTGCCCCAACTGCATCATTGGCTTCCTTCAGTTGATTGTCCCTATGTAAAAATAAACCTGTACCACATGGCCTTCTTAAGAAAATCTTTGAATCATAAAACAGTACATAAAACTAAGCTTTGATTTATTTTACATTACTGTCCCTCTGGACCTTTCCAGGGATGTTCTATGATCACCAAGCTGTGTGATCAGATGTCTGAGAACAGAATACCCAGATGGATTAGAATGATGAGGTGGGGATGGAAGGAGAATGTGAGAGGGAGTGAATTCATATGGCAGTTGAAGTTGTTAAGAGAGTTGTTATCTTGATCTCTAAGGAAGAAGAGAGAAATGAGTGTGGAATGTTGACTGTTTGTTTTTGAGACAATTTCCCTGTAGTTCCAGCTGGCCTGGAACTATGTATGGAGACCAGGCTGTATGGAGACCTGGCTGGCCTTGATCACACAGAGATCCACCTGCCTCTGCCTCTGCCTCTTGAGTGCTGGGATTAAAGGTGTTCACCACCATATCCACCTGGCTGCTTCTTTTCAATCCTCACTTTATATCCAACATTGAAAGGGCAGAACACAATCTCCTGTTGAAGAGTGGGCAGTTTTGAACCTTCTCACAATCACTTCTCAAGACCTTGAAATGACTCAGGATAGAAAATTCTCAGGGCACCAGTCTGAAGAGAGAGGTGGCTCACTGAGAATCATAGGCTGTTGGAGGCATTTAGAGGCAGAGGCACAAGATAATGGAGCTTGTGTCTCAGAAATGTCCTTCTGTATAGCCGGTAGCCTCTGTGTTTTGATTCAACAAGGCTTCCTGTTTCCTTCATGATAAGAACCACTTCATGCTCTTACTAAAAGTAGACAGCCCCAGGCTTCATCACTGACTCATTTATCAGGGTAAGGTTTGATGAATTTACCATCAGGTTTAGAAAACACAAATTTAAAGGGTCTGAGAGATGACCTCTTATAAGATATAGCTTTTAGGCAGTTCACCTAGCCTACAAAAATTTTCCAACCAAATACATAGTTTCCAATGCTGATATTTAGGTTATATCATCTTTATGCCCCTGTCCATGAAGGGAGCCATGCTGTGTGAGTCATATTCACTGTGTAAAAAAATTAAAGATGGAATTCAGTGACAGTCAGTTTATCTCTGAAACCTTAACACAGAATATCAAGAACTGGGGGCATCTGTATTCTGCCATGTGGATGAAGAAGCAGTTCAGATGGTCTATGGGGAAAGAGAATAATGAACCACAGATTCCCTTATTGCTTGAAGTAGCTTGATTTGATTTCATTAACTTGCAACCTAAGTCCATGATAGTATAAAAAGTTTCCTGTAGATTACTAAAACCTTCAAAGTGAAGATGATTTGAGTCTTATATTTTAACATACAAATTCTTCTGGAAAGCTACCAAGCATTCATAATTTAAAAGTTTTATTGAATTTTTACAAATTTCATACATCTTGATCATATTTAGACCCTCTCCCCTTTCTGGACTCTTCATAGCCCCGCTCACTGGATTTAATGCATTCTGTCATGCTTGTTAAAGGCTTATTGAGCCACATTTGTGTCCCCAAATGTCTCTTGGTGTGAGTCCATCCACTGGAACTGGGTCATCATATTTAGTTTCACTCCCTTAAAGAAAACCATCTCTCCCTCTACCAGTAATCATCAGTTACCAATAGTTCCTCAGCTAAGATTAGAGCTTCTTACCCATTGTCTGGCTTGAGCTTGCCTGGGTCTTGTACATGCTGTCACCATTGCTGTAGGTTCATATAAGCATCTTCCCAGCTATCTGGAAAGCTCTGTTTCCTGTGGTCATCTACCACCCCTGGCTTTTATAGTCTTTCCTCCCCCCTCTTCTGCAATGGTCCCTGAGTCTTGGGTTTGATATAGGTGTCCTATACAGGGACAAGCACTCTGCAGTTTCTTATTCTCTGCTCTTTGGCCAGTTGTGGCTTTCTGGGTTAATCACCATCTGTTGAATGAGTTGAGAAATGCACTGATATTTTTTCTATCCCCTGTTCTGCTATGTTTCCTGAGCCTTACATGTAGAGGCTGCATTGTAGAGGGCAGAACACAATCTCCTGTTGAAGAGTGGGCAGTTTTGAACCTTCTCACAATCACTTCTCAAGACCTTGAAATGACTCAGGATAGAAAATTCTCAGGGCACCAGTCTGAAGAGAGAGGTGGCTCACTGAGAATCATAGGCTGTTGGAGGCATTTAGAGGCAGAGGCACAAGATAATGGAGCTTGTGTCTCAGAAATGTCCTTCTGTATAGCCGGTAGCCTCTGTGGTTTGATTCAATAAGGCTTCCTGTTTCCTTCATGATAAGAACCACTTCATGCTCTTACTAAAGTAGACAGCCCCAGGCTTCATCACCGACTCACTTATCAGGGTAAGGTTTGATGAATTTACCATCAGGTTTAGAAAACACAAATTTAAAGGGTCTGAGAGATGACTTCTTATAAGATATAGCTTTTAGACTGTTCACCTAGCCTATAAAAAATTTCCAACCAAATACCCACTTTTAGATGGGTATCTCACAGACACTGAGTCTCTGTGTTTGACCAGTTGTAGAGCTCTGTAATAGTCTCCATATGTTGCAAAAAGAAGTTTTTTGGATGAGTGGTAAATATAAGTGTCTGTAAATATAAGGATGCATATTTAGAATACAGTAAGACATTAAGTTGGTCTAGCGATGTGACAAAAGTGGGCTTTTCTCTAGGATCTATGAGCTCTCCATGTGTTTTGTCTATGTTTATAGTACCACACAAGTTCTTTCCCATTGAATGGTGCTCAAGTCCAATTACTATTGATTAGTCCCAAGATAAGAGTGTCACTACTATGCTAATAGAGATAGTTTGCTGGTCCAGTTGTGGTTATTAGGCTTTACAGCTGGGTAGGACCACTGACTGGTTTTCTTCCTTGGCAGCTTACATAGTATCTTCTGATACCATGAGAGTTAGTCTTTGGGGAAGAGGCTTCCAGGTCAGTTTCAGCTCCATTATTCCAAGTCCTGTGTCTGAAGTATGTCCTGTCTTCAGCAATAGGGTCTTACCATCAAGTTCTGGGAGGTAATCAAGGGCTGTGGCAATAGCCTGTATTATTTTGGGAATCTAGACTGTCTGACCAACAACTCAAAGGGAGGTTTCTTCTACATGGCGCTATGATTTTTGTTATATAGCCTTTGGCTATGTACATGCACTTGTATATACATTGTATGTATATTTGTCAGTAGGCTTTTTTAAACTAATACATTTTCCTCTGTTTTTTTTATACCACCTAATCATTATTTATCTTTCCTCTCCCACCCCTGTAAAACCCTCCTTCATCCCTTCCCTGTTAAAGTACCCTCATTTTCGCCATTTCCCCTTGATAGCACCTCTCTCCTACTATCCCCCTCTTTTGAGCTCCCTCTTCCCTTTTACACCTATGAATGCTTCCCATTTTCCTGGCTCCTGTGGTAACAACAGGATATATACTCTAAGGATTTGGAGTTAAGATCCAGAAATGAAAGAGAACATAGATTGCTTGTTTTTCTGAGTCTGTGTTACTCCAATTAACATAACACCTTCTAGTTCTACCCATTTACCTATAAATTTCATGATTTCAGCTTTATTTACTGTATATTGCTTTAACGGGGGAATAGAGTGATAAGGGAAAGGTTAGGGATGGGTGATGATAGAGAAGGAAAAACTAGGAAAGTTAAGACAGGAATGTCAGAGACCACACGACATTGAAATGGGATGTGGTAAGTACATAATATCTCCTTGTGATAGGAAGTATGTAGGTATTTCTTAAACTGTCCGTCATTTGTGATGTAGTATGAATGTCAGGTAGCATTTAGGATCTTCCAGGTTCAGTTTTCAGTTGTAAACAATATCTGATTAAGGCTGTCGAATAAAGCTTAAAAACATTAATGAATTATTTAAAATTTTTATTTACTTTTATTTTGTGTGTGTGAATGTTTTAAGTGTACATTGTGCATGCAATGCCCTCAGAGGTCAGGAGAGGGTGACAGATTCCCTGGAACGGGAGTTGCATACAGAAGTTAGCTGCTATGAGGGTGCTGGGAACCAAACCTTGTCCTCCACAAAAACAGCCAGTGCTCTTAATCATGGAGCCATCTCTCTAGCCCCTGAATGGATTATTTTAATATTTTTCAATGAGTTCATCCAACAGAGTTGAGTTGGTGTTTGCTCACCTAGTCAATCCAATGTACCACTAACTGTCCTTATACAAAGTGAGCCAAGTTTTTTCTCAACAGAGCTCTGGCAATGTCTGTCTAACTCTTGGGACTCAGTGTATATGTGTTCTGGGTGTCTTAATCCAGTGTTCTGTGTATCCTGATCTATTGTTTTGGTACTTTGATCTGTTATTTCTTTTTGCTTCCATTTCAAGGACTTTAAAGTTATCTCAGTGATACTGTTTATTTACTTACTGTTGAGTGTGTAGGAGAGGAGACTCTTATCCCCTAGGAAGGCTTGTGCTGAAGAAGAAACTGTCTGATGTCTCTTTAAGGTTCTTATATTATTCCTTTCTAAAAGAAACCCACCCCTGAGAAGAAGTTGAAGCCATAGAACTTTGAAGACATGAGAAAACCTTTTAGAATCTGTTGCACCCCAACCTTTGATCCTTTACTGCCAGAGAGATAACTTTAAGTTTCACTGTAAGCTCTTCATAAGGCTAAAGTATGGAAATAGTGTAGGATATTTGGTATAATTAAAATGTCATCTTGGTATGGTTAGAAAAGGAGCGCCCGATGGCTGGCCCTGGAAGTCCGGCCTAGACTGCTGGCTGAGTTTGCAGAAGGAAGCAGTGTGAGGAGGTACATATCTGATCACCTGAGCCAAATGGCCCACAAAACTACACTTGGCCTAAGAGTAATGAATTATGGCCTCTCAGTGCAGGTTCTTTAGCTGGTGTCTGAGAGGACTCTTGGGAATCAAATTTATAAAGTCTGTGCTTTTTTGAAATCATTATAACATTATGCAGTTATTTGCATATTGAAACAGTCCTTTTTATTATTTCCGAAGAAGGCTTTCAAGTTCTTTGCAAAAGGTGAACTCCCAATTCTTGTTAGATCTGTGCATAATTTATTTATTGCAGCTCAACTTAAGTAAATAGAGGGCTAGGGAGATGGCTCACTTGGTAAAGTGCTTGCTGCACAAGCATGAGGACCTGAGTTTGGATCCCCAGCAACCACCAAAAAGCCTGGTTGTGACAGTACATGTCTATCGTCCTAGCACTGGGGAAGCAGAGGCAGGAGGACACTATGGGCTTGCTGGCCAGTTAGTATAGCGGAATTGGTAAGCTCTGAGTTCAGTGAGAGATCCTGCCTCCAAAAAATAAGGTGGAGAGTGCTAGAGGAAGACATTAGATGTTGATCTTTGACCTCCATAATACATGTATGTGTCCGTGCACATGCATACATATATACACAAATACATGCAATATGCATACCACAAACACACACAAGAGACTTGCCTGAGATCACGAAGTGAAACAGGTAGAAGATGAAGCCCAATTATCCCGCACTGCAGGCCCTGCCCAGTCGGCCTACCTCACACACTGTCTTCTAAGACAGCTGCTGTCCATGGCTTCCAGGAGGAAAAGGAGGAACTCAAATACAAATGAAGGAAAAAGATTCTGTTTCAGTACAACATGCTGCTAACATTTAATCGAAACCCTTGCCATTGGGCTAGCGGCACTTGCTTGATTTAATATAATCATGATTAAACTCAACATAGAGAAAGCATAGTATAAAGGAAGCATACCAATGCTACATTTGAGGAAGAAAACTGCAGACTCGGGCCAAAGTCTACATTTATTCCAACCACATGAGCACCAGAGACGGCTCTTTGTTCCGCACTGTCCGCTCAGAGATTAAATTGAGATCCAGAAACCTAGAATGGCTGTGGGACTTCTGCTCTTGGCCATGGTAGGTGCCAGGTGTCCTGTTTAAAGTTTTGGGTTCTTTGTAGGCTTCCCTGCAGCCTGATTTATGTTTGAGTCGCCAGTGATGTTAGAATTGAAGCAGTGTGATGTAGAGCTGCGGGCATGCACTTTGGAGATAAACTGTATTAGGTTCAAATCCCTTCACTTAGTCATGGTGTGACTCAGAACTTCCTGAGTATATCTGTTAGGTGATGATCAATCAGTATATTACAGGTGGGTGATAGTAATCATTGCATTTAGGCCAATGAGTTAGGTAGGGTTCTCTAGAGGAACAGCACAAATAGAACGGAACGTGTGTGTGTGTGTGTGTGTGTGTGTGTGTGTGGCTGAGCACGTGCATGTGCGCGCCAATACTAATTCACATTTGGAGAGAAAACCGCAGACTCAGAGAAAATCTACATTTATTTTAACCACACAACCAATGAAGACTCCTCTTTGTTTCTTTCTGTCCACTCATGGATTAAATTGAGATTGAGAAACTTGGAAACATACACATAATAATTGTAAATATAAATATATAATTATTAAAGAAGATGATTGGAGGCTGGATAGCCCAATGACAGCTGCCTGCAATCTGGAGAGGCAGAGGACCTGATAGCTGTTTAATCCAAGGATGTGGAAACCTGGTAACAAAGGGGACCAATGATGCATGCCCATCCAAGGCTGAAGGCTTAGAAGCTCCCTGAAGAGTCACTGGTGTGTGCACATGGAAAGGCTGAGCGAGCTGGAGTCTGGTGTTCATAAGCAACGACTGTGGCAGCATTGCACACTCAGGAAGAATGGAACTTGAAGGCACTAGCTGGCTTTGCCTTCTGATGCTTATTCCATCCAGGCTCCCAGACTATTGGATGGTCCTGCTCACAATGAGGGCAGGTGCTTCCCTTTTAGTTGTTCTCCCACATGTCAGTTCTTTCTAGGAATGCACTCACAAACATACCTAGAAGTGTGCTTTACTGATTCCCATACCATGTCCTTGCTGTGACAAAATACCCGACAGGAATAACCTAAGGAAGGAAGGGTTTATTCTGGTTTGCTCCTTCGGAGATTTTGGTCCCTAGTCCTTGGCTGCATGGACTCTTGGCCTATAGAGAACATGGTAATAGGAGCACATGAAGGATGAGGCCATCCATCTCATGATAGGTAGGAAGCAGAAAGCAAGACAGGCATGTGGGGCCAGGTATGACCTTTAAAGACATGACCCCCCAGTGACAAGGCTAACAAGGCTCTACATTCTAAAATTTCTACAATCTCCCAAAACAGTCCCACCAATTGGGTCACACTATGCTCAACAAAGGAATCCATTGAGGGACAATTTTATATTCAAACCATAACATTCTACTTCTGGGCCCCAGAGGCTCATGGTCATTTTTTAATGAAAATGCATTTAGTACATCTCCAAGAGTCTGAACACTTCCAGTCTTGTTTAGGAGTCTAAGTCCAGAGTATCTACTGAAAGTTGGGGCAATATCTTAGCTATGAGCCCTTATAAAATTAAAAAGAAAGTTACTTACTTCCAAGATACAATGTCACAGAGTATACATTGTATAAGAATAGGGTATACATGCCAGGTGTGGTGGCGCAGGCCTTTAATCCCAGCACTCGGGAGGCAGAGGCAGGTGGATCTCTGTGAATTCAAGGCCAGCCTGGTCTATATAGTGAGTTCCAGGCCAGCCCTCGTGAGTTGCCTTCTCTGAGGCTGCCTACAGGGATTCCAGCCCTGCTACACATTACTTGGTCTCCCAAGCTTTCCTTTGAAGTCTACATGGAAGCCTGTATGGCTCTGTAAATCTGTTCACTCTGCAGAAGCAAGGCCACATTGATGATGACAGGGTTTGCCCTTGGTCCGAGTGCTAAAGGGGCTCCTTGGACCATGGCTGTAGCAATCTCTGAGTGCCTAGGTGGCTGAACCAGGTGAGAACTTCTCTAGTCATCTCTGTGTGTACATGAGATGACTGAGTCTCACCTCAAAGAAAAATCCTTCAAATAAACTAAAACCTTTAAGCTCTGATGCCCCTTGGGTGGAGTCTAGCTAACTCTTGAGACATCCTCAGGTGTTCCTCCTATTGTTCTAGTCCAAAGCACATGGCTTATTTCTATTAAGTGTAATTTCTTGAACAACCAAAACTTCCTTGTCTGCAACTTTAAATATGTTCCTTTTGGGGCCCAAATAGCATGTTTTTCAGATATTTACTCTTAATTCTCATGGTTAACCTGGCTAAGAACAGCCAGTGATTCCATTCCACAACCTGAATGCTATTCCTTCTTGAAATCAAGCCTATAACAGATTCATTAGTCTATTACTTTTAAATTAATTCTCTCTCAAAATATAGAGAAATTCTTTGCCAGAATGTAACTTGCAGTTTCTTGAGTATAAAAGTTTACAACTGTTTAAAGAAAAACAAATGCCCCTCCCCTCCATTCCACTCCAATTCCTGATACAGTCTTTGTTCTTGTTTAAAACCTCATGACCTTGACCTTCACTATCTACATTACTGATAGCATTCTGGTCAACTGATCACCCATCAGAATTGCCCATTAAACCTCATTTGTAGCATTTTAAAATACAGTATTTTACTAATTCTTTGAGAATTTCATACATGCACACAATGTATTTTGATCTTATACACCATCACCCTTATAGCATTTTAAACTTTTTCTAGCTTGCTTCTCCAAACCTTCTAAATTCTTCCCACAAAGCACTTCTAAAGGCTTAAGAATTACATGGTTATATTGTCATAGCAATAACCACACCCTTCCTGGTAAAAATTTCCTGTACCAGTCCATTTCTCATCATGGAGACAAATACCTAACATAAACAACTGAAAGGAGGAAAGATTCATATCGCCTCACAGTTTTAGAGGGTCCGGTCCATGGTTTCTTAGTTCCACATATTTTGAAATAATGTAATGGTAACAAGAATATGTGACAGAGGAGCTTCTTCACCTCATCATAGACAGGATGTAGAAAGAGAGACATAAGGGGGCAAGGGGAAGATGACCTCAAGGACCCTCCCTCAGTGACTGACCTATATCCTCCAACTAGAATTTCCAGAACATTCTAAAGAATCACCAAGTCTCCAAAACATAAGGCTTTTGGGGGGACACTTCATATCTAAATTAGAACTATCAACTCTTATTAAATGATTAAGTTAAACATTAACTATTACTGTGCTAAGTGATATGACTACACTAAGTTGCCTCATTCAATTGTATTTTTCTTTCTTTCTTCCTTTTTTTCAAGCTGTGGTCAGCCTCCCTACCTACCACAGGCTGGCCTCAAATTCACAGCCTTTCTGACTCTGCTTCCTGAGTGTTGGGATTATAGACATGCAATTTTATTATTATTATGGTTATTATTATTATTGTGTGTTTGCATGACTCAGGAGACTCACGTGTGTAAGGGCATGTATATGGAGGGCAGAGGACAACTTTGTGGAACTGCTTTTCTCCTTTGATTTTGGGGGATTAAACTCACTGCTGTCACACTTGCATGGCAAATGTCTTTTCCCATTGAGTCATCTTGCCAGTCTGGCAGATCTTATGCAATTTTTATAACCCTAATATGAATACTACTAACAAATATAGTAAATCAATGTCAGTCATTTCCTTCCTTGCCTGAGCAAGTATTTACTGAGTGCTGGCTACATGCAGATATTGTATTAGCTGCTGGTGTCTCTATGGCCCATGAGTCGTGACCCCCTCTCTCAAGGAGAACTCAAATACTCTTAGGGAGAAGGTGAAAGACATAAAGGGACTATAATAGAGCAAGGGTTATCTAGACTTTAATGGGAGCAAATGAAGGGCAGAATATAAAACATACAGGTCATTGGGAAAGGCTGAATTCTCGAGACCATCTGGTCTCAGAAAGGTTACTGAACTGTTTAAGACTGTGACTTTTGAGTTCAAGTCCAGTGCCATCGTTTTGTGGTTAGGCATGGTCACTAAGACCAGGCACTGGGGACCTCCTTCTTCCTAAGGAAAGGACTACCCTCAAACAACACCACTTCATTGCGAAACCTTTAAAATTCACAAGTACATATAAAATACAGCAAGTCCTCATGTACTCAGTCCCCTAGACTGGACAACGATGAACATCTTGTCATCTAAGCTATATGCAAAGGACATGTAGTTAGAGCACTGTGGCAGGTTCTGTGGGGATTCCAAAGGAATGGGAAAATCTCAAGTCCATTCCTCTTTTTCTGAGAACCTGATCTTCCCTCTTCCCTCCTATGGAAAGGACCATTGATTCTAATAGGTGATTGGGTTTTGAGGCCCCATGTTTTAATCTCCATCATGGTTAGAGAGAGCACGTAGGATAGATAGCAGTCTTCTTTTTAAACTACAACAAGCATTATATTATTGTAGTCAGATTTGCATTCTGCATGTATGGCTTTTGATGAACAGTCGTTCAATTATCACCTATCTGGTGTACTATGAGGGTCTTCAACAAATGGACTGCACATAGTGGACATCAAAGGTAAAATGCTAGACCTCATTAAGAAACTTGTCACTCACTTCTATCACTTGGCAACCATCTGTTGAATGAATGACAGGTGTGATTGTGAAAGTAGATTTGAACCATGTCTTTTTTTTTTTTTTTCTTTTTCCTCCATCAGCCCAGTACCTGGAAGAGCATCTGTGTCAGGAAGTATGCTCTGGGCAGCAATTTCAAAGGCAGGAAAATTAAAAACAAAAACAAAACTCACAGATGCTATATTTCTACTAACTTGTGGAATTTAATTTGTGACACTTTTTTTTTTGGATTACAAAAGAATTGATTGAGTCTGTGAAAAGAGTAAATCGTGCTGTAAGGAAAGTCCTTTTTAGCATTCTGTCAGGAGACTCAGGATTTCCAAAGTTAGAAAAGTGCTGCTTTGGTTAAAAGAAAGCAATTAGAGTTTAGAAAAAGAGTATTGGATTTTTAGGTGGGAATCCTGAGTTCAAGTCCCAGGCTCTCCTCTAATAAAATATTCGGCAAAACCCTTCAAACCTCTGCACTTAAGCTTTCTAGCCTGTGAAACGGGCAAGGCCTTAACTGTTATTTTGCAATTTTTTGATGTGTATGTGTTGTCTGTGTGCTGTAAGCGTATGTGCATGTGAAACCCAGAGGTCGGTGTCAGGTGTCTTCCTCTGTTTCTGTCACTTATTTTTTTTTAAGACAGGGTCTCTCACTGAACCTGGAGCTCTCCTCTTCTGCTAGGCTGGCTGGCCAGCTTGTCCCTGGAATGTTCCTGTCTCTGCCTCCCAGCCCTGGGATTACAGGTCCATATCACCGCACTTGGATTTTTACATGGGTTCTGGGGATCCACTCAGGTCACTATGCTTGTGTGGCAAGCACCCTACCCATGAGCTATCTCTCCAGTCCTTGCTTTGTGTGTGTGTGATTTTGCAGTGCAGTGGTTAAAAGTGGTGTTTTTTTAAGAGTTAGACAAAACTGGGTGTCAGGCTGATATGAGCTGTTCATTAGCTTTTGTGATTTTAGGAAAACTCACTTAATTGTTCCATTTTCTATTTTCATCATCTGTAAAACTGGTACAAGAGTAATAAATAGCTCTAACCCAGACTGCCTACAGGCCAAATGCACTTCAACTGCCATTAAAGAGGGACTGTTAGTGTTCTGTACTTTTTTTCCATCTAGGCCACATCCGACCAAATAATCAAAACTTCAGGGAGAAAAACAAAGTCCCCAACAGCTTTACAGAGAAAAAGTAAAATATTTGCGTCTCATTAGCCTGATATGCACGAGCATCTTGCTCTGATGGAGCTGTAGCATTCATGTAGAAAAGAGGCATTATCAGCTCTAAGTCATGGCATACAGCCACTTTCAGCCACTTAAACAAGAGCCAGCATCACTGGGCACTATGTGTCTTCTAGCCTCTTGACATTCTATAGCCTCTAGGAATGTTTCCTGCTATTACATGGCTAACAGTAGGTGTGGCAGAATTAGGCATAAGCAGTGTGTTATTTATCAGGTCTCTGGGGCTTTGTGGAAACCTTAGGAGATTTTTTTAAAGTTTGTATTAACACCAGCTTTCCCAGTGATGGTATTTGATTCAAGATACACCACTGGTGATATAGGTCAATGCTACCTCAGTTTGAGCTTGCTGAATTCACAAATTGAGAGGATTCTTTTCCTAGGACGTTCTTGGCTGTTATTTGACACCACAAACAAGAAGAGAGGTGCTCCAGTTCCACTTTATTAAACATGCCTAACTTAACGCTGAGTCCTCACAACATATCAGACAGTGGTCTAGATCTTCAGGTGCAGTAGTTCTCGAATCTTCTCAACAGCCACGTTAAGTAGATTTTCTTCTAATTCCTATTTAACTGGTGAGAAAACTGAGGGACAGATAGATTGAATAGTTTGTTACACAACTAGTTAATGTCTAAATTGGGATTTAGTCTCTTACAGTGTGGTTCTAGAACCAGACAGGTCAATGGTAGTTGCTGAATGGCACAAGATACTTGTAATAGATTTTTACAGTTTTATTAAATATTGAACTCAAGAAAATTAAATTACAGCAGGCTGTAAATATGATTCAAACTTTTATTAAATGTCAGGGTATTGAATCTTTGGATGCATTTTTACTTCTGGGCAATTATCCAGGTTTGAAGCATATATTTTATGCATTTGTTGCTGTGACTTTTTTTTTTTTTTTTGCATTGACTTACAATGGCAAATCAGATTACGTGGTAAGGAGAATTAAATTTCTGACATACTTTTAGGAGGCTACCTTTTGAACTAGGTGTATGAGTTCAGATCTTACTCTGTAATTACCAGGCCTCTTTTGCCTGGGTGTTTCCTTTGAACTTGCTGTTCTATTGAAGGAATTGTCATCTAGTTTGGACCTTCCAAAAGAGCAGTTCATTTTCTTATCCTTCAACCAGGTATGTTCCTGTTGTAAATAAACGAACTTGGCTCGTGAGGAAATTTGTGAATGTGATCAAAACTATTTCCTGTTTAGTTTGGAAAACTAAAATTGCTAACATTTTTTTTCTTTCCTAAAAGTTTTCTAAAATGTTGTTCTTGGAGTGGGAAGAAAGAACTCTTTGGTTTGTTTTCTTCACCACGCAGAATAATTTCTAAGGCTGTGTCTCCTCCAGGAAATGTCCACTTCCTCATGTCTTATACCCATCTTTCTTCTGACTGTGCCCTGCCTCTCTCCTTATGGCCCGAACCCCCGGCCCACCTCAGTTACCTGATCAACCCTGGCAGGAAGTCTAGCAGTCTTTCCTTTGGAATTAGCTCACGTGGGTGTCCAGTGACAGACCACAAAGGCTGGGCCTGGTGTTGGCCTGAGCACTTCTTCTTCGCCAGGCCTTCAGCACCCAATGCCAACCTGGCAGCCTCCTGCCAGACAGCATAATTGTACCCACCCTAAGAATCTTTTGCTACTGTGTTCCTCCTTTTGGGCTAAGGTTCTGTGTATAGCTCACAAACTGAGCTATACCTGGTTTCACTATACCTTCGAGGATTGTGAGTCTCGAGACTGAATCTGACCCCCCGTGCCCAAAGGACCAAGGGAGAATACTGGGAGGAATGCCTGGGCTCACTGTGGAAGAGTCACCGGAATGAGCCCTAGGACTGGCTAGGGGGGCTTTGATGCTCATTATTCTAGAAAAGCAGTTTAAGAATTGCTGAGTGAAGTAGGAAAAGGAATGTGATGAGGCAGGAGGTGAAGTGGTGGGTTGTTGTGCAAAAGAAAAGGTGGGCGGAGGTGACAGGTTGATATGGGCAGAAATCATAGGGTAGGGTCACAGAGTGGGGGGTGGCATAGAGCAGGGCAGGGGCATAGAGCAGGGTAGGTGGGGTGGAGCAGGGCAGGGGCATAGAGTAGGGCAGGGGCATAGAGCAGGGCATGTTGGGGAGTGACTCTTGCAAGGCCTGTGATCCTTGTACCAGTAGCAACTGGCGCCTGTCAGCCCGGACGCAGGACCTTTGAGTTTGCAGCTGCCTGGCTTGTACTGTGGTTCCTCGTGCCCGATTCTGCTTGTCCTTTGCTGCCAAGGCCCAGCAAGGCTCCTGCCTGCTGAAGTCTGTGCTCTGTTCCATTTTCAGTTTAATAGAATTGATGTTACACAGCGCTCCCAGGACACATGGCATTGCTCGGTTTGGCTCTGGCGGTGCTTTCCAACAGAAGGGGAAAAGAAAAGAGGACTGCCAACAAGGCCATTTCCTTCAGCTGTGGTCCCGCGGTGCCTCCTGCTTCTTATGAGCGACAAGCCTGAAGGATTCTGAGTAGGATTTTTAAATTAAAATATTTGATGTTTTCTATCATGGAACATAGGAGATCATCTCTAATTAAAGTCAGCAAGTGTTTGCTGAATGCAGTGTTTACCAGCATCACTTACCTCCCTAACCTTGTTATAAAAGTCACAGAAGCAAAAGTAACCCCGTGTGGTTCCACTCTTCAGGGGCATACCCACACAGCCTTTCGGTCTCCCCTTCCTTTGCATCCCCTTTCCCTTCTTCTTGCTCCTTTCCCTCCCTTCCCTGCACCTCCCCTCTCACTTTCAGCTCTGGAGACTGAGCCCAAGGCCTGGTTACATGCTAGGCAATCACTCTTCTGCCAACTACAGTCCCGGTTACATTATCACTTGAAATAATCGAATGCATATGGGAATGTAGCTAATATTACAATATGCTTCATAGATTTCGATATATCGTGACTCAAAGCATGCCAACTGAAAACAAACCAGACAAAGAACATTTATTTCAGTCTCACTTTCCAGCACCAGGATCTAAAAAAAAAGTCTAATTTTTCAGCTTTCCTGAAGTCTGACAAATTGGAATTGGTGCATATTTAAGATATTTAAGGTGTACAAGTTGATGTTTTGATGTGTGTATTCATTATGAGATGACCACCACAGTCAAACATGTCTATCTCCTCACAGAGTTCCCATTTTCTATTCTACTTATGGTGAGAACATTTGAGATCTAACCTTTCAGCAAATTTCAAGGGTGTGATATAATATTGTTAGCTGTAGTCACCACGTGTGTTAGATGTCTAGAAATTACCCATTTTGCATAATTTAAACTTGTACATTTTGACTAACACCTCCCCATTTCCTCCTCCTCCCCACAACCCATCCATGCCCCTTGCTGCATGGATTCTAAAATTCTCCTTCTATGAGTTGTACCTTAGAGTCCACATCAAAGTGAGATCAAGTCCTGTCTGTATTTCTGTATCTGGCTTATCTAACTTAATGTAATGCTCCCTAGATTCATCCATGTGGAGACATCCAGCTTCACATGACTGCAGCCACCTTGGCTCCAATCCCCATTTTGTCCATTAGCTGACCCTGGCATGCATTCTAAGATCTGTAGTTCTCTCTCTCTCTCTCTCTCTCGGAGGGATATAGGTGTTTCCCTCTCTTCTTCTCTGTATGTATATCTTTGTCTATGTGTGTGTGTCTCTGTCTTTCTTTGTCTTCTGTCTCTGTCTCTCTTTCTCTCTGTGTCCGTCTTACTGTCTCTCTTTCTCTTTGTGACTGAAGATCAAACCTAGGGCATTATACATGTTGCACAAGTACTTTACTACTGAGCTATAGCCCCAGCCCTATATCACATTTTAAAAGTATCCCAACTTGAAGCCAGGCATAGTAGTATATATCTGTAATGATAGCACTCAGGAGGCTGAAGAGGGGCTCAAGGCTTCCTGAGCTATATGGTGGGACTTTACTTCCAAAAAACAAAAACAAATAAGAATTTTAACTTTCTATCAATCTTTAGAGTTGTAATGCATAATAAATCTCTCTCTGTCTCTCTCTCTCTCTCTGTGTGTCTCTGTCTCTGTCTCTCTCTGTCTTTCTCTCTCTGTGTGTCTCTCTTCTGCTTGTCCTGTTCTTTTCCCTCTGGTCTAGTTGCCTCCACAGTAATACCCCAATACAGCTAGGAAAGCCAGTGTACCCATATACTGTTTTTCAGGTTGAATCTAACCACAGAAAATTAGACTCAGACTAAGTGAACAGTTTAGCATCATTTACTTTATTCTACCAAGAGGCTCTATTTAATTTTCACATCCTTATGTCTAGTGTCCTTTGATGAAGTGTGGTCTGCACTTCAAAACTTCCCTGCTGGTAAAAGACATGCATTTATTTTTAAATACATTCATACTTTCCAGTCTATAGGAATAAACGATGCCTCTGGGAAACACATGGATTGCATGAATACACTTTGTAAAGGTAAACACAGAGGCGTTCTGCTCTCTGTTAATTAATGATAGTGATGCCAAGCTTTTATAGGAAACCAATTTTCCTTTTGAACACCAGGGAGATCTTTGAGCCTAAGAAATGTGTCAATTTAGAACCATAGCTCAGTCCAAAGTCCAGATGTAACACATGAATTATAGTTAAGGTAGAAAATTGGATGCATTAAGTATTAGTCCATGAAGTAAGTACAACTGGACCCCTGAAAGTGTGTTCTTGAAACTAAAAAGTGTGCTCTTGAAACTGAAAAAAAAAGTGTGTTCTTGAAACTAAAGACAAGTCTGAAAGTTGGGATTTGTTCCAGCATTTTCCCAGGAGTTTGAGTTGAGATGCATAGGCTGGGACTGTGGGAACTGAGAAGCAGGGGCTGTGAGCAACCCACTGGGGTGCAAGGGCCTCACTTGGCTGATGAGGGATTGATGTTCCCTGTCTCCAGTAGACATCGAGTCTGATCTTTTGGCAGAGTGGAAGTTTGGGCATCCTCTTGTTTTCATTCTTCAGGAAATTATTTATGAATGCTTACTAACTGTGACATGACCTCCTTGGTATATTTAAAATAACCCTAGGCTGGTGTTGTTGAAAGTTTTATTGTACACACAGATGCTGTGTGTCAGCAGGAATGTGGAGTTTGACAAGGTGAGAGGGGAAGGATATGAAGGCTGAGTCACTTTGCAGAATTAACTAGATAACCCTTCCCAACTTACGCAGCACTCCTAGTGCCAGTCCCATGCTGCTCGACTGAAGCTGTGGTTGCCTTGGGCTTGTCCACAGCTGTCTTTGTATATGCATGGTTGGTGATCAAAGAACAGCAGAAGTCAGCTGAGTTACTTAGAGTGAAGAAAACATAAGCCTGTGCCCCTGAGCCCTCCCAAAGGTGCCCACTGATTGATTCCTAGGCATCAATGCTACAAAAATAAACAACTGTTCACAAGTACATACACAATGAGCTTAATTGCAATATCATAAATAAGAATTGCAAATTGCTGTTGTAGCTCATTGGTACAGTGCCTGCCTTGCACGTATAAAGCCCTAGATTTGACCCTCAGTGCTACGTGAACCTGAAGTGGTAGCATACACTTGTAATCCCAGCATTTGGAGGCAGAGGCAGGCAGATTAGAAATTTAAGTTCATCCTTGGCTGTAAACCCAGCTTGAAGCAAGCCTGGGATATATGAAACCCTGTCTCACTCAGGTCTCAGGGACCATTGTGGAAGAGGGGGCAGAAAGATTGTAAGAGCCAGGAAAGGAGTAGGACCTCAAGGAAACAGTCTCTCAGGCTTCTGGGGATTTGCTCATATGAATTTACAGCAATGGTGACAGCATGTACAAGATCCATGCAAACTTAAACCAGACAGAACTAGCATAGAACCCAGCATAGAACTAGGGAAATGGGTAAGAATCCCCAACCTTAGCTGAGGAACTATTGGCAGCTGATCACTGCTGGGTGAGGGAGAGCTGATCTTCTTTAAGGGAGTGACTCTAGATAGGCTGAACAAGCTCCAGTGGATGAACTCACACTGGGGGACATGTGGGGGACACAAACTTGACATGATAGGCCTTAACATATATGACAGAAGGGCTGGAGAGATGGCTCAGCAGTTAAGAGCCTGACTGCTCTTGCAGAGGACCCAGATTCAGTTCCTAGCATCCACATGGTGGCTAACAACCATCTGTAATTCCAGTTCCAGGGGATCCAACACCCTTTTCTGGCCTCAGTGGGCATTGCATGAGATGGGTACACTTACATACATGCAGGCAAAACACTCATACCCATAAATTAAAAATTAATTAATTAAAACCAAAAAATGAGAATTATGAAATCTGGTGGGGGTTATAGGGGGTGTAGATAGGGAAGGGGGTCTAAATATGATAAAGATTTATTGTATGAAATGCACAAAAATTCAATAAAAAGTATATTAAAATGCACCTAAATAAAAGGGGGTGGGCATAAACTATGGTATATTTATACAGTGGAATATTACATC
Source organism: Nannospalax galili (assembly GCF_000622305.1). NCBI lineage: Eukaryota > Metazoa > Chordata > Mammalia > Rodentia > Spalacidae > Nannospalax > Nannospalax galili. Next base: position 816,606 of record NW_008348570.1, read on the forward strand.
CTGTGAAAAACAGCTAACAGCTTTGTAAGAATAAAGATGCCCCAAAGACTATAAGGAAAAACATCCAGCATATTATCACAATTTTGTGTGTTTGAGTGTGTGTGTTTTGTGTTTACATACTATGAATGTATTTGTTGTTGTTTGTTTTTTGAGACAGGGTCTCCCTGTAGCCCCAGTTGGCCTGGAACTTGCGATATAGACCAGGCTGGCCATTGTCTCACAAAGATCCCACCTGCCTCTGCCTCCTGAGTACTGGGATCAAAGGCGGGTACCACCATGCCCAGATGCGTATGTAGTTTGAATCTCTGTGTGTGGACCAATGCTACCCTTGGTAGCAGTATTGGGGAAGGAGAGAGAAGGATCATCTCTTAGTCTTTGTGCATTTTGTATTAATGAAAAGTTTGTAATGAATATGTATTACTCATCTAGCAAAATATATATTGGAAAAAGAAGTTTAAATAATTTAAAAGCATTTCAGCGGTTTCCCAGAGTAAGCCTGGGATTACACAATAGCCCAAAAGAACAAATCCATAATTACCAATGGAGGTTCTATGCTGGCTCGAGGCTAAGAGGGGAAATAGTTCATCATAGTATTTTTAGCATGTGTTCTACCTTTGAGAGGGGGTGGGGCTACACGTCCAAATGTTCATTGGCCTGGCCCTTTGCTTCTGTCAGCTTAATGATATCACTACCAATATACAGTAACTCGTTTCTGGTTTTAGAGTTTGCAAAGCACTTTTTCCATCTTAAATAAGACAAGAAGCCTGTGGGGGCCTTATTATCCCCATTTCCAGAAAGCTAATTGAGGTTTAGGGGAGTTAGTTTATGTACTCCAATGACAGTTAGGACAGACCTGAGCAAGGAGTCAGGCAAAGATCTTATTCCCAGTGAGGATATTCAATCCAGGAAAATAGCTGTTTTTCCAGGTTTCAGCTTCTTCAACTATAAAACAGCCATGTAGCAGTTTCTTGAGTATAAAAGTTTATAACTATTTAAAGAAAAACAAGTGTCCCCCCCTCCATTCACAACTTTGGATCAATTCCCTGGTTGGTACCCTGGGTACCTTCTATTTTCATGCTTAGGTATATGATAAGAGGCTCTACACTGTGAAGTGACTTAGAGGATAGATTCTCTTCTTGAAGACTGGCTGGAAAGAGCCTGAGGGGACAGCCTTCCATGCTGGGATCCTGCTCCCCAGGTGGTACAGGTGGGAAATCTGGAAGCCCCAGGATGGTAGAGCCCTTAGAGGTGAACTATTTTCTCTTGACCTCGGTGATTCGAGAGGCTTATATGAAGATTCCACTTGAATGCAGTGTGGAAAGATGGTTTTGTACAGATCTAGTTGGTTCATGTAGCTCTAAATAAATATGCTAAATAATCAAATTTGGTAAGGGATCAGAGTAAAACAAGACATCCTTCTTCTTAAACCAGATGCCATCTTATTTATTTTTTTTTTTTACTGGTTTTGTTTATTTGAGCTTTGTACATGTATATAATGTGTGTGTGCATGTAGGCATGTGTACATGTGTGTGCTACAGAGAGCATTCAGAGGTCAGAGGACAACCTTGGGTACCAGACCTTGACTTCCACCTTGTTTAATACAGGGTCTCTTGTTATTTGCTGCTGTGTTTGCTGGGCCAGTTGGCCTGTGAGTTTCTGGGGATTTTCCTGTCTCTGCCTCCCATCTCACTCGAAGAGTCCTGAGAGCCTAGACATGTGCTACTGTGTCTGGTTTTACATGAGTTCTGGGGATCCAAACACAGGTCCTCATGCTTGTACAGCAAGCACTTTAATCCACTTGACCATCTCCCAAGGCCTTCCACTGCTATCTCATTACTACGGTCTTCCAAACAAGTGAACCCAATCCTGAGCTAATCAAGGTTTTCACAAGCCTATGCCCATAGGGTTATGCTGTAAGGTGTAGTTTTTATTATTACTCACATACCAAAGGTAATAAATCAGATGACTGCCATTTGAAAGGGAGTTTGTTCCTCACAGTCCCTGAGAGGAAGAAGGAGCAGAAGATGTGGGGCCCCAAGGGGACTACAGGCTGGTGGGGAGGCAGAAGAAGGGAGCGATGAAAAACAGTCTGGAGTCTTTATTGTAGTTTTCTTACAGAAGGAATGAGCAAGTAGGGTAACCAGGCTTAGGGATGGATATTTTGAAACTTCTAGAGGGTTCTAGGTTTTAGGGAATTTGCCAGTTCAGAGAGGCTAGTTCAGTAGGTCCCAGGGCTTTATACTCTCCCTGTTAGAAGGGCCCAAGTTAATCCTTAAAACAAAACAAGAGAGAGAGAGAGAGAGAGAGAGAGAGAGAGAGAGAGAGAGACACTCAGAGGACAACTTTCAGGAGTCAGTTCTGTCCTTCCCCCACGTGGGTTTGGAGCACTGAACTCAGGTCATCAGGCCTGGCAAGCACCTCCCTGCAGAGTCATCTTACAGATCCCCAAGTTAATTCTTTAGATATAATTAACTCCTTTTTCGTAACTCATCCATTGTGATTCAACAGTCACTGTTCCACCAAACTCAGGTTTCCTCTGGAAGTGGTGCTAACACTGACATGTAGCATGACCTCCAAGAGGTAACAAATGGACTTTTTCTTGTCATAACATCATTAACAACAGAAGCTTCAATGCCAGAGCATAGAGACTGAGGCAGCCACAATTCAACACTGCTAGAGCCTTCTGTCCCATAGGCCTGACTCTCGCTGTGTTTTCAGCACCTTCCATGGTGTCGAGATATTAACATTCTTTAATTTCTCCTATTTTTTTCATAAAGACTTTCTAGTCCACCATATTCTTCTGGATTTATTAACACTTTAATTTCTATTTGTTAACCTTGATGTCTCCCCTTCCTCCTCTGCAACAATACTGTTCCCTTTGTGTAGACCTGCCTTCACATAAATCTCCAAGAACTTGGAGTCCACAAACAAAAGCCACAGGGAACCTCTGGGGTCTTGACAACTTGGGTTCAGGTAACCAGGGCAAAGGCTACATTTGCTTTATTCTGTTGCATGCCAGGTGGAACTCTATTCTGATGACATTCAGTGAGGTTGGAAGTGAAAGACATTGTCACTGCTGTTAAACACTGGAAGCAGCTCATGGTGCTGCACGAATCCAAAATCCCTGGGTAGATCTTGCCCGTGACTGTAACAGACACAGTAATTTGCACTTAGGCTTCTCTGTTGCTTTCTGGAGCATCTGCTACAATCATTCTCAAACTTTTCCTGTCCTGGATGGCAGATAGAGCAGTGCCTTGGGCGACAGAGTGAGAGTGCTCAAGTAAAATTAATGCCCGAAGAAAAAGGATGCCTGCAGCACAGGAGGACCTGCTCAGTCACTCTCCAGCTAGATAGAGCAGTGCCTTGGGCGACAGGGTGAGAGTGGTCAAGTAAAATTAATGCCTGAAGAAAAAGGATGCCTGCAGCACAGGAGGACCTGCTCAGTCACTCTCCAGCCGTGACACAGGGCAGGTATCCTTCCTGTTAAGAATTCTGGAATTCAGTACACAGAGGGATCAGGGAGGAGGGGAGACCTGGTGAGTTGGGGGGATACCTATCTGAAAAAGGGAGCAACTTAATACCCAGGTTAGTTTCCAATAAATGCTACTGCAAAGTACCAGGAGCTCAATCACTTCAAACAAGTTTTTATATTATAGTTTTATGGCTCAAAAGCCTAAACTCAGTTACCCGGCATAAGGCCAAGGCGTTCCTTCTGGAGGCTTGGGAGGACAATGGCTTCATGCCTCCTCTGCCTTCTGTGGTGGCCTGCTTGCTGTAGCTCATGCTGGCTTCTTCTACCTTTAGAGCCAGCAGCTCTGTGTCTCTTTGACCCCTTTGCTCTTGTTATGTTTCTCTCTTTTCCAGACTATGGCAGAGAAAGAGTTTCTAGTTTTAAGATTATATATAATCAGAACAAACCTATGTGTATAAATCAAGATAATCTCCCCATTTCAACCAAATCCTTAACTTTTTAATTTTTTAAATTGTGTGTGTGTGTGTGTGTGTGTGTGTGTGTTTTCCTGTGTGTGCAAGTGCACTTGTGTGTGTGTGGGTCACCAAGGTCAACTTCAGCTGTTGTTTCTCAGTTGCTACCCACTTCCGTTTTTGAGATGGCAAGGTCTCTCTCTGGCTCAGACTCACTAATGTAGCTAGACTGACTGGTCAGTAATCCCCAGGGATCCCCGTTTCTTCTTCCCTAGCACTGGGATCACAAACATGCACCACCCACCCCAGCTTTTTTATGTGAATCCTAGGATTGAACTTAGATCTTCATGCTTGTACAGCAAGCACTTTACTGGCTGAGATTCCCCCCTGCCTCCCCCCACTAAATCCTTAATTTAATGATACCTGCAAAAATTCCTTCTGTCATGTAAGGTAGCATGCTCATAGATTCTGGAGGAAGCAGGCAGTTGCTGGATCCTACCACAACCACAAAGTTGGTATTCTTACTGGGATACAAAAAGAAAGCTACTTTGGGCCTAGCTTTTCTAACTCTTCGAGATGTAATGGATATCCACAGACATTTTTTAAATTGTCCATATGACAATAGACATGTGGACATCAGATCAGTGTGTGACAAAGTTTTATCGACAAGCAATAATAATATTATTAATGATAATTTTTCTCTTTTCATTTTTAGACAGGGTTTCCCTGTAGCCCCACTGGCCTGAACCCCACTATGTATACCAGACTGGCCTCGATCTCACAGGGATCTGCCTGCCTCTGCCTCCTGAACATTGACTTAATTTTTCTTTAGTCAAATTACAACCTTAATTTCAATAATATCATCTGTTAGGTGTCATTTTCTCTATGCCTCGCCTTCAAATATACATGAGTTTCATCTATCTTAAAAATCTTTTGGAGATGTAGAGTTAGCTCAGTGGTAGAAGACTTATATACAACCATGAGAGCCTGGGTTTAGTTTCTAGCACTGGAAAAAGCAACAACAACAAAAAAACCCCATAAAAGTCAACAACAATAAAAAATCTTTCTTTCTGTCCTCTGTAACTACACATGATCCTTCTCCCTTCTTGGCCGAAGTTTTCAAAAAGGAAAAAAAAATTAATCAACAAACGCTACCTTTATTTTTTTCCTCACTTTTCTATTCACCCCTTAGAAGGTAGCAGTTTTAACTTCTGTTTGAACTTCTTTATTGACACTCAAGGCCTCGGAGGGGGGTGGGGGTCAGATCTCTGAGCACTTTCTTTTCTACTGACTGCTGGATGTTCTTGTAAGTCTTCATACAGTTGGCCTTGAAACGCCATACCCATGGCTTGTGTGGCTCTCCTGGTTCTTCACATCACACTATAGCTCCTGGTTCCCCCACCACATCTGCCTCTAGTGACCACTATCAGTTGGACATTTCTTCATAGATCTTCTGTCCTCTAAAACTCAAATGACCAGAGCTACAATCTCCAAAGCCATTTTCTCTCCTGATTTTTTTCCTATTCATTTTATAAATGTGTTTGTCCTTTAGTCAACAGATCCATCACTGTTTTAATCATCTTGGCTTAAGTGTTAGACCCTCAGGATTTTCGTTTGGTTCCTTTTCCCCTTTGGTTGATTTGTTCACTGTTGACTCTTCATTCACGTCTGTGCTGTCTCTTCTTTTGCCTCTGCTGCTGTTGTCAGGTGTCTCATCACTCACATCGGAGTGATTTGGGGCCCTTTGTTATCATTCTTTTCATCACCATGGCCAGATTAAGTCCTATCTGTCTTCTTCCATGATGTCATCATTTTTTCTCCATTGTTCAATATCTTGCTAGCATTTAAACCCCATATAGTCTGAATCAAATCAATATTTCCAAATTTATTCCAAACTTTTCATCAAAGGTTCTTCAACCTGGATGATCTAGGGTACTTGTTGACCCATAAACATATCTTATTCATTACTGTCTTTGGATTGATATGGTTTTCCATTACTGAACTATTTCTTCCTCATCACCAAATTGCTGTCATGCATATATATCCCGTCAATGGCCATCTCTATGTATGGCTTTCCCTTCCTCTGAATGTATTAGCATTTGCTGCATATATTACTGATTAGAGAGAACTTCTGTAATGTCAAATTATCACCATCACTCATCTTCCTGCAATTTCCACTACATCTTCAATCCTTTCTACTCTTCCAGTAGGTGATGGTGATGTGCCCACCTAAGATAACCTCTCTATTTAGCTACCAAATCCCGTCTCTTCTTGCCTACACACGAGGTAAGCAAGCATAAGGAATACTTTAGCAACCTGAGATCTGCTAGTTTGGGCTATGCACACATCCCTTTTTTAATAATGCACTTGGTGGGGGCTGAAAAGATGACTCAGTGGTTAAAAGCACTTGCAGAGGACTGGGGCTTAAATCCCAGCACCCACATGGTGGCTAACAGCCATCTGTAATTCCAGTTTCACGGGATCTGACACCCTCTTCTGATCTCCATGGGTTTTCATGCAGGCAATACATGCATACATACAAAATAAAAGTAATAAATAAAATATTTTTAAAAGAATGTACTTGGCACGATTACCTGGTGCAATGATTACTGGAGCATACATGCCTCCGGGTATGGGGCAGATCTGGCCTGAACTGGTTATTTAGGTACATGCTCAATAAGGCAAACATGGGTCTTCAAGTGAACTTTAAAGGAGAATTCTCTATTTGTTATCTTATACCTATGCATAATGGGGTCTGCATATGATTAAAATCAGATGTGTTATGCAAAGACACATGTGCAGTGAGCAAGCTTGTCAGCCAAAATAGAGGACCACCTGAATCATAGCCCTAGTAATCAAACTCCTCTTTGTCTTGTACCTTATAAAATGAAGCCTCAAACAATAACTGCAGTCCTGAGTATCTTCATTCACGTGACCCAGTGCTCCCTTGCAGTAGATTATGACCTGTTCTATAGTTTTGCTCTGAATAGAATTTTCTCACTGCTTTGTAATCTGGGCAGGCTTTTGTTTATTCTTTAACAAGAGGCCAAGAACCTGGAAAACACCTGGCCCAAGCCCCGACCAATGGTAACACACAGACTTTCCCCCAGAAAAATCTCGCTCTTTTCTGTGTCATGTTCCTCATTAATCATCTCCATTAGCATACACACGTACTGTTTTGCTCCCAGCCTTGGTAAAATAAATCTTTACCTTAATCCCTCTCTGCTTTTTTACTCCTTTTCTCTCCTTACATGTGGGAAAACTCCTTCAAAGAGTGTTCTATACACACTGCTCTAACTTTCTCTCCCTCTTCTCTCTGGAATCCATTCCAGTCAGGCTTATATTCCCAACACTGTGCTGAAATTGTTCTGGTTAAGATAACCAGCAACTTCTGTGTTGTTAAGCCCCCCACTGAATTCTCAGTTCCTGTCTTTCTTCACTGATCAGCAACTTTGGGATGCTAATGATTGCCTCTTGTTTGAAACTCTTTCTTCTCCTGGCTCCCAGGACTCCACATTCTCTTATTTCTTTGGTCACTTCCCTTCTGTCTCTTATGCTGGCTCCTACTGTTCTCCTAGACTTCAATTGACAGTGATTTTCCATGTCTCAGACCTTGACATTTTCTATCAATGCCCACTCTCTGGGTGACATCATCTAGTCTCAGGGTCGAAGCCTCATCTATATATGGATCCTCTTGACTCCAAATTCATATCTTTAGCCTGAGCCTCTTCCTTAACTCTATACTCACATATCCCATGGCTTGCTTGACATCTGTACTTGGTAGTTGATAGAAATCTCAACGTTAGCGTGCCCCATCTGAGCTCCCAATGTTGTTCTTACTGCAACTTAACACGTCTCATGGCCTTCCCTTTATCTGTTGGTCACAACTCTGCTCAGTCTCTTTCTTTCTCTTTTTCTATACTTTGTACATATCAACAAATCCTATTGGCTCTACTTTCAATACCTACCCAGAAACCAAACACTTCTTATCGTTGTACTGTTATTATCCTGTCTAAACACTGTCATCTGCCTATGAAGCATACAAACAATAGGTCATGAAGTCATACATACAGACTGAAACCTTGGCTCTGCCAGTGAAGAATTACCTGAGCAAGTTATTCACCCTCTCTGTTTCTTCAGTTTCCTCACTGATAAAAGCAAAAGAAGAATTAATAATAATAATAATAATAATATTGCTACTATTAGTAGTTGTGAAAAAGATTAAAGACAAAAATATATACAGGATTTCCAGTGCCTGGCAAATACAATACGATCAATGCATATTAATGTCATAATCTTATTCTGTAAAACTACAAAAGCTCCATGACAACAGTGGAAAGCAAGATCAAGAGAAGTTATGGAAATGGCTATTCCCACAAGCATAAACCAAGCAAATCTTCAAATACTCAAACCCAAGCCAGGCATGGTGGTTCGTGATAGTAATCTGAGCACTTGGGAGGCAGTGGCAGGAGGATCAGGAGTTCAAGAACATCCTCCACTACATAGTGAGCTCAAGGTCAGCCTGAGCTACATAAGATACTGTCTCAAAAATATAAAATAAGTATATAACTAAGTAAGTAAATAGTAAATAGATAAATACTTAACCCCACATTGAGGCAGGCTGGGGAATGGTTGCAGCAAACAATTCTGACTTGTGTTTATTGCTTGGTATGTTGGGTTTTTTTGGTGCTGCTTTAACTATCTTACAGATTTACAGGCACGCAGTCCATTGCTAACATGACTCGATCCTGTACTACCTGCTCTTATTGGCTCTCACTCCTCTGCCTTGAGAATAATTTCTGTAGCATTTTTCCCCAAATCCCTTTTCAGATGCCGGGAACCTCAGATGGTCTTCATCCTGGCTATATTCTGGGTTGATTCCTCTCCCACACACCTTTTAAGGATTATATAACTGTTTTACTGTCACTGCCACCAATTGCAATATTTAAAAACAATCTGTATAAACACAATGATACTACCATGAAAGTCAAATTCTCATGTAGTTGGCTAAAAAATACCCTAACTTTCTTGGCAAAAGGGGTTGATACAGAAAAAGGTAAACTGCTGAGTGAGAATGGAAAAACTAATAATTAAAACCATGCCCACAAATTTCTGGTTGAAGACAGTAAGGCGTCTTTCAGGAAAAGAAAATTGAGTAATTAAAAATTTCCCTAGACACTCAGAAAGTAACCTTTCTTATTTGCGATTAGACTTCAGTATTGGAAACTTCAGGAATTTCTTTTGGCTAAATATGAGGATTCTTAGCAGAGAACCCCTTTCTGTTGGATTTCAGCAGGATTCCTAAGAGCACATGTTGGCAGCTGGAAAACACTAAGAGACATTTCCTCTACTGCCAGCCCTCTCTCTGACTTGCCACTCACATAGACTGAGGCCCTCTATCACATGCAGGTTGCCGACACCAAATAAATTAGGCAGATGGAGCTCATATATCAACGCCTTCTACTTGGATTCCTTTTAGGCCATTGGTGCATTTCCTCTCTCTCTTTTAATCAGCCTCATAAATCTGACCCTGACAAGGTCCTGCATCTCTCCATACCATAGTCGGAGGTGAGATGGTAATTTGTCCCCAAGAGTTCATTTGCTTCTCTCCTTGAGTGACCATCAATGCCATGTGAAACTCATTCATTACAGGGGCTCAGGTGTGACATGAGGGCTCTGTGGCAAGTCCTGCCAAACTGGTGACTCCTTCCAGAAGGACAGCATGGTTCTCCAAGCTCTGTGCACATCAGATGATTCCACTCCACAGTGCCCGATGAAATCCTGGCACACCAAGAGCTGTAAAGAACACAGCACATTGTGAGGTGTATCTGGTTGTTGATAGCTATTGACACCTGAGCCAGTGAGCACCTGGGCTCACATAGCTTTCCAACGGGTTTACCCAAATCAAGAATGAAGACAAAATCAGAGTTGCCCAGGGTGTGACCTTGCTGTCAGAGGTGGGGTAGATGCCTATGTACTGGTGTTGAATTTCCATTTTGGGGAACACCTGACTCAGTCTTTGTCTCTAATCCTGACCTTGAGAGTCCAGAATGTTGACCCAGCTCACACGGTGGAGTTTGGTTTTCTCTCACTTGAGCAGAGCTGCCTTCTGCCTTCTACCTTCTTGGAGTTGCATCTCTGAGTCTTGATCTTGCCTGGGTGCTTGCCCTTCTCTTTCTCCCTTTCTTAGAGGGAAGGGTATTTCTTTTACTCTCCTTGTCCTGTTACAGAGTTCAGGGCCACCGAGAAATATCGCTCGGACTCAAAAAGTTCCAAATCAGCTGAATTAAGCTTTTACAATTTTATTAGAATTTTAAAGAAAAGCTTTGGGGGTGGAGGGGTTGGGGAGGGGCAGGAAAGCTGGTAATCTTGGCAGCTGTCTTGAGGAGGAGAATGGAGGGGAGAAGGAAAGAAAGCCTGAAGCCATGCAGATTTAGTGCCTGCGTGGGGGTCAGAAACGTGGCTGACTGGCAGCCACATGGCTGGGAGAAGGAAGCTTTAGAGAAAGTAAAGAAATACAAGATGCTAGGGGCAGCCCAAAGCATTAAAGAAAGCATGTTTAGAAAAGGGATATGGAGAGGAATAGTAAAGATTATGCTCTTCTGAACAATTCAGAAAAGCAGGCAGACTTACAGACTACATGACTGTGGCTGGTCCAGAAGTTTTGTGCTAGGAGGTAGGATTCCAGGCAGGAAAACATCGCTCTCTTATTAACATACTATGTATTCTACCCATCCATTTAGCATAACCCGTCTTCCTAGGGGTGGTCCTATGACCAGATAAATGACCAGTTAAACTTACAGAAAATGGAGGGGCTTGGGCTATTTCAGTCCAAGGTGGGCTTAACATCCTCTTATCCCCTGAGAACTCTGTTCTTCTATAAGGAAGGAAAGGTCCAGATGCTCTCTTACCTAATATGATTTGTACCCATAAGATGCAGTAGCTGTGGCTAGTCATTTTGCAGAGGCCTTTCTATCTAGTCCATTTAAAGGCCTTGTGAGGAGGAGACACCTTATCACGCTCTGGCAGCTTATTTCTGCTGTTCACAAAACAGCATTAAACCCCTTTTATGGGCTCATAACAAAATAGCTTATTGAAAGAGCATAATGGTTCCTCGTTCTTTTGAATGCGCATCATTTCACTGGTAACTGCAGGTGATTCATGTTTTTAGGAGTTTTATAGTGGGCCTTCATGCTTTTTGTTAGAGCCCAGTCCTTGAAAGGGCAATGTTCTGACCACTTTTAGGATTATGGCCTGCAAATGTGAACAGTCTCCAAATATTATTGTTGAAGATGATGAATGATAACTACATCACAGCTGTCCTTCACATGTTGAGTGCTTACTATGTATCAGCCTTCACGGGCACTGTGTTGGTAAGTACTTTGTATTCATTATGTTTTGAGTCTCTTTCTTATTCTTATTCACAGATGAGGAAACTGAGGCTTGAAACCTTCTCCTGTAATGAAACTGAATTTTTCAGGGCCTCAGAGCCTAGACTTCAACCTTCTGGCTTTCCTTGAAGCAAACTCATCTAGTCCCACAAATTCAGTTATTAATATGCAATTATATGCTGACATCTCTAATCTAAGTCTCCAGTCCAAATATCTTCCTAGGCTATGCTTGGGATTGAACCCAGCGTCTTGTAGGTACTAGGCAAATGGAAGCCACCCCTGAGCTGCACCCCAGCCAGGTTGCTTCTTTTACTTTCAGATTTGCGTGTCCACCTGCCTCTTCCACTGGAATTGTTAGGTGCTGTCTCAAAATCAACATATGAAAACATTATTCTGCTTCCCCCTCCAAGCACATCTCTCCTCTGGTCTTCCCCTCTCCGTACATGGCAAACCTTTGGGAACTCACAGTGGAGGTGGAGCATGGCTCTCTGTTTCTCCTTGGTTTCTTCTCTCCCTTGCCCACACTACACTGATTCTGTGATTTTTGACATTCACCCATTTCCCTTCTGCTTTCATAACCATATGCTAATGGTGCCTCCCTTGTCTAGACAAGTGCAGTAGCCTCCTTGCCTCGTACTCACCTTCCCCAGCCCCAGTGCATTCTTCACATACTGAAGTGACATCTTAAAACACAAATGGATTCACATTCTTTCTCTGTTTAAAACTCCTTAAAGATTTTCTCTTGAGTCAGTTCCAGACTCCACATATGGTTGAACTTGAATAATACTGTAACTTCATCTCCTACGTCATCCATTCTTCATTCACTACTCTCTGACCACAGTGATCTGATTTCAGCTCCTCGGTGATGCAAACTCTTTCATGCCTTGGGGCATTTGTACTAACTAGTAGTCCTCCTGTCTGGCACTCTCTCCCTGGCCCATGGGTACTCAGTAAATAATATTAATTGAATAAAGAAAGTAGATTGCTTCTTTTATTTGAATATAAATAATAGCATGGAAAACATAGCACTAATAAATTGTTTACCCATTTGTACTTGTGACATTTAAATAAGATGTTCCTAACATAATAGACACAGGGCAGGGAAGAGCATGGGAAGAACTGATGACTGTGTAGGGCAATGCTGATGTCCTGGTTTTTCAGGACATCATGTCTGGCAGGTTGGGTAGCTGCCTCAGGGTACACAGGTAGAAGCAACGTGTCTGGAATGTGCGGGCAATTTGACCCAATCCCATGAGCATTCCCCAGATGCTGGTGTCTTTGCATAGCCACAGCTGTGAGAGAAGGTTTGCAGGTCAAAGAATGGGGAGACACCTGGGAAGTCTGGTTCTTTTGTTCATCTGGGCAGCATCACAGATGGCTGTCATCAGAGACACTGGGCATCTTAGTTATATCCAGTTCTGCTTTGGTTGTCAAATATGACCCTAATTGAACCCCAACTTCAAACTCCAGTATCTGCACACACAGATGAGGTGGTGAATACAGATAGGTATGGCAATTAATGAGCCACCATCTGCTAAGCATCACACTTTGAGTGGGACTTAACATGGTTATGAGTTTCTTTGAACATTTCCCCCCACCATATGTGCTTAAAGGATCCAAAAAGGAAACAGCTTAATCTAGGAATGTGAAAAAGAATGGTGACATTCTGTGGTGTGCCACCGAAAGAAGAAACTCATCAAGCACCATCTATTTCAGGGATTTTGTGGTATTTTGTGGTTGCAGGCATGTAGTCTGTGACAAAACGGCCCTGTTGGGATGACTTAGCATATGTGTGGGGTATAGAGGAGCACCATGATGTGGCTGCTACTTCTAAGATTTATTTTGGACTTTGTCCTGGAGTAAGTAGACATACATACAGAAAATACTCCTTTTCTCCCAAGGGCCTGAGACAGTATCTATGCTATGTGGCTTACCCATGTTCTTCCCAGTGGAAACAGCTTTCTGGACTAGGTTTTCCTGCACTTTGTTTATACCTGTGTGATAGCACTCATCCAATCCTGTCCATCTGCACAGCCTCTTACAGCTCTGTTTTCTTCCTCCACCAACCTAAAGCTCCCTGAGGGTATGCATAGACTTTGTTCTTTCATCTTTGCAGAACCCAGTGGGACCCAGCACCATGACTTACATTGAAAGTGCTTAATATATCTTGAGTTAAAATAAAATTGCTTCCAGAAAAAAAAACAGAGAAGATACCTCAAGTATTTTTAGAAATGACATATTGTAGATTAACAACTTAATTGACTATATCTTTGCATTACGTCCTGAAAAGAAGTGTGATATTACCAGAAAAAAGAAGGTCTCACTTTTTATGAGAGTTAGTGCATGATTTTGGTTAAACCACATGGATTTAATCCAAATATTCAAAATAAGGAAGGCTATTGCTTTGAATCTTGGCACTAGGACAAAACGGTGAAAGTCTCTTACAATATTCATGGCCAGCAACATTAGCTTAGCATAAATATGTCAATAAATCATTGCCACAGCTCTAGAATACCTGAAGGAGTGTATGTTTGTGTGTGTGTGTGTGTGTGTCTGTGTGTCTGTGTGTGTGTGTGCATGTATATGTGTGTGCATGCGTGTATGCAGACATTTTTATAAGGAAGCATTTATTAGAAGAACTTCTGACTGTAAAGTTTGATATGATCAGTGCCACAGAACTCCCAGATATTATGGCAAATATGCCTGAAGAAGCAAGTGTTTTGTTTTCTAAATACTTAAATTTAGTCAACATATCAGTTGTGATGTTTAGATGCTATGGGAATACGTACAAAAAAGGACTCCAAAGGAATACACTGGGTTAATCTCTATCCTAGAGTGGGAAACGGCAAGGTGACATAAAGTGACATTGAGGAGGTCGCATCTGGGAACAGCATCTGTGATAACTGCAAGAAGGGTTGATCTTGGAATCCTGGGGGCCAAGGAGGAGGTTTCATGTCAATCCTGATGTGAGGTGCTGGAGACACAGCAACATCAAGGGGCAGAAACACAGGGGGATGAATGGTTATAGAAGACACTTCAAAGGAAAAAGCTCTGTAACTTAGATAGTTGTGAAATACTGAATTTAAGTGGTATATGTGAATTGTCAACAAGAGCGAAAGAGAGGTTAGGAGGGGCAGCTACAGCACAAGGAAACAAGAGTTTGAGTTTTGGACATGTTGAGTTCAATACAGTGAGACACCCAGGTGGAAATTCTCTCCTCTCCCTGTCATTTCAGGACACAGCTGCTTTGTGAGGGATGCATTGGGGTATTTTATCTGAGGACAGCAAAGAGAAATTTAAGACAAGTGAAGAAAGCAAAGTTTGAAAATGTTTAGGTCCCAGCATGGCAGGTCCTGAGCCACGACATTCTGATGTGCTCTGGCCGGACACATTCAATCTCCTATCATCTTGAATCTGTGCCAGGCTAAACGTCCTCATACCTTGACTATATTTTGGTGTGGATTTCTACTTCTACTCCTCTGTAAGCATCCAGCATGTAACAAGTTATTAGACTAGTCCAACTATATGACTTAAACATGTGGAAAATTACTTATTTTCCAATAATCCTAAACACTGAAGCCTCCAAATATACTGGATGGACATAAAATTGGAGTTATAATCTGAGTTCAGCACTGGTGTTTCTGGTATTACCATTTAGACAACATTTGGGCCATCCTTTGAGAACTAACTCAAAAGTCTCTTTGCAGCCTGCCTGACTCCCCCAGGCACCTAGTCTTTTCACTGACCATCTTCCCACAACACTTTGTTTATATTTCTGGTGCAACATTTGCCTCTTGTTCTGTTTGTGGTTCTTTTCCTTGCCACTAGACTGGGAGCAACTTGAAGATGGGAACCATTTCCGCATCTCCAGATTCCTTACTTCTTTAGTAGAGCAGTGGTTGATGGGTGATAAGTCATCACTGAAAATATCCAACAGGGATTTTGAAAACATGGGTGAAGCAATGTGCCTTTGCTATAGGAAAGCCAGTATCCACATCACATGTCACTTCTCTCCGACGCTGCTAACACTGCACCAGCAGAGGCAGCTCTTTCATTACACACTGCTGGCCCATATTTGTAATGTGTGACATTTTTTATGAAATACTGTCAAAGGCAATCCATCATAGAGTAACCTTTGGATTATATACTGAGACTGGTTTTAAACAGAGATGTAAATGAACCTCAAGGATGATACTACTTTCTTAGAAGGGCATGATCAAAAGAGTTCTGGTTAGGAAAGTGAGGCAGAACAGTCTGTTCTTTTAAGTTAAACAGCAATGTCTGAAAAAGGTTTCTTCTGTCTGACTCCACTTGGGAACAGGGTTATTGTGATGATGATGATGTGACTATGAAATGTGGCTAAATATTTGTCTCTTATACATCAGGTGAGGATGTGATGAAGGCATGCTAATGGGCTGACAATCTTTGGGACTGTCCAGATTTGTAATAACTTTATCTCCAGGGGCACTTTTAATATAAAAAGACACAGGACAACCTAAGTGAATTTCAGGTGTCAGTTGTGGACTCACTGTCAAAGGTGCTTTGCCTGTGTATGGGTAAAGATCTAGGATTTTGCACATATTATGGAATATAAATAAAAGAAAGCTGGTAAGACTCATCATTTCTGTGTAAATCCTGATATCTTTGCCTGGCTTAGTGTTTCCTGTTAAGGGAAGGCTTATTGTGAGAGACACACTAAAACTGTAATTCTTCGTCTTCCTTAATTAGACTTGGAGCTCACCACAGTTCTTGCTGAAGCTGTGGGAAAATCCAAGCAATAATTCACATTGTTAGGTCAGCAGAAATGGACATGGGGGTCTGATGTGACAAAGATCTGCTTAAGTGATCTATCTGTGAATTGAATCGCTCAGAAGAGGTACAAGCTTTGCCATGGAAAATACCCCCTGAAGATGTTGAGCACAAACAGCAATGAAAATAAAACCCAGCAAATTCCTCATGCCACCTATACAGATGCCATTCCAGGGACGATAGATAAATCATGCTAATACCAACTGATGTGGGGCACTAATTAATAAGTCCCATTAAATCACGGAGTAATGACATTTAGCATCTAATGAATGCTTCATAATCTCTTGAATCATTAATATTTCATAGCATTAGGACATAAGGCTTGCCATCCTGGGCTTGTGCAGCATGATTTCCTGTCTCTGACGTGGCCCCAAGGGCGTTAGATGGAACGAGGGTACTCACCTAGCTGTGCAGACTGTATCCATGCATAATTAACTCTACCCTGGTCCTAAGGTTTCCTCCTTTTAAGAAAATGAGAACCTGCCTGCTATTCTTGGAATGAACATCTGCGACTGACTAGAGTTGGAACAGGAGAGCTCAGATTTGACCAGAGTCAGATTTGACTACTTTCTTGTTGACCTCAAAGCCCACCAGAGAAACTTGCACGGGAGAAAACCATTCCTTTGATTTATTACTGGGGGCTTGCTTTATTCAAAGGCAATAATCACTTGGCAGAGCAGGTGCCATTGCAAGGCCTCCTTATTGATCCAGGAGGCCGTCAGTCACCCAGGCGGGATGTGGATCTGGCCTAGAAAAAAGAAGTCCATCTCAGAGCAGGCGGAAATGAAGTGGGCGGGAATCTCTAACCGTGGCTCTGTCACTGGGGGTACTCTGGGTGTCTTCTCTCAGAAGAGGGGCTGGTGCGGAGGAAAACTTCCAGGCTGCTTTGAGCCAGTGAGAGGGAAAGCTTGTCTACAGAGTGAGCTGCCCAGGGGTGTACCAGGCTGCATCCTTCAGGAGGCAGGAGAACAGGTCCACCGCTTCTGAGCACGAGTCTAGAGTTAAATGCGGCCAGGCAGAGGGAATTGGATGGTATTTGCTCCTGGGGGCAAAACCGGTACACTGGGCAAAATCAACTTGGACAAGTGACAAGGCTCAGGCCCGATGTCAGTGGATGGTCTTCTGAGGTCGTAGTAGGGAAAGGACCAGAGGTGGTGTGCTGAGGGGGTGAGGTGGAGAGAGAGGCTTTGGAATCCAGGCAGGGATATAAGGGCTGCCAGAGCCCGGGATGCCGAGGGTTAGCAGGAGTGGGGAAACAGCAATTGGAAGAGTTGAGGAAAAGTAAGGGCGAAGTAGGAACGGGATTAAGTGGAGGAAGGAAGGCCAGAGAGCAAAGTGAGGGCAGAAAACAGAGGAAGGAGAGAAGAGGGGTCTCGAGCGAGGAAGGAGGACCGTGGCAGCTGGAGGCAGGGAGAGGGGCACGGGCGTGAGCGGCTGGGGAGGGGGATCGCCGGACAGTGAGCGGTGAGGGAGGGCGCGGACCGGCGGGGAGGAGGGCCCGGGGGAGAGGAGTGGGAGGGCAGGCGGGCGGGCGCAGGAGGGAGTGCGGGGCAGGTGGCGGGGAGGGCGGGTGCGCGGCGGAGCGCCGAGGCCAAGTGCATTGTGTCTGGTGGCGGCGGCTGCGGCGGGCCGAGAAGCCATGGAGCCGCGGGCGCTCGTCACCGCACTCAGCCTCGGCCTCAGCCTCTGCTCCCTGGGGCTGCTCGTCACGGCCATCTTCACCGATCACTGGTACGAGACCGACCCCCGGCGCCACAAGGAGAGCTGCGAGCGCAGCCGCGCGGGCGCCGATCCCCCGGACCAGAAGAACCGCCTGATGCCGCTGTCACACCTGCCGCTGCGGGACTCGCCGCCCCTGGGGCGCCGGCTGTTCCCCGGTGGCCCCGGGCGCGGAGACCCCGAGTCCTGGCGCTCGCTGCTGGGGCTCGGCGGGCTGGACGCTGAGTGTGGCCGGCCGCTGTTCGCCACCTACTCGGGC
This sequence comes from Nannospalax galili, assembly GCF_000622305.1. Taxonomy (NCBI): domain Eukaryota; kingdom Metazoa; phylum Chordata; class Mammalia; order Rodentia; family Spalacidae; genus Nannospalax; species Nannospalax galili. The sequence continues at coordinate 834,708 of NW_008348570.1, forward strand.
CTCTGGAGGAAGTGCTACTTCCTGGGCATCGACCGGGACATCGACACCCTCATCCTGAAAGGTGAGCAGAGGGCGCGCCCCGCTTCCCCGCGTCCGCGCGTGGAGCGCAGCCCGGGCATCCCAGGGGCGCGAGGGTCCCCGAGGTTGCCTCCCAGCGCCGCGCTCCGCTGCCGGGCGCATTCTTTCATCCTTCCCCGGCGCCTCCCTGCCTTTCTCCGGTTCCTCTCCGCTTCCCTCTGCCTCTTCTTGCCTCTGACTTCATCCTGCCCTTCTTTTACCCTTTCTCGGACTCGGCTTTACCCCTTGTCGCTGTCTCTTCCTATCTCTCTCCTCTTTCCTTCTTCTGTCGGTGCACCTGCCTGACCTGGAATGCCTGTGGTGCTTTTCTTGACTCTGCTCTCAGGGAGGGTAACACTCAAAAACCCCTGGTCTTTGTCAACTAGATTCCTTCCCTCAAGTTGTGTTTTCCTTTGAGAAATACCCTCTGAAAGAAATGTGGCATAAACCTCAGAAGAGCGGAAGGGGGATTGTGCTGATGCTGGTTGGCATCTCGTTAAACCCAGGTGGGCAGCCTAGCCTAGAGGGTTCATGGGGAGCAAAGGAGGCCTGAGGAGCCTCCCTCCAAGCACCTCAAGTTCAGGGTTGGACTTCACATGCCTGTAACTCACTGGTGAAGACAGCTAAAGGCAGATAAGATACTATTTTATTCATTACTCCACCTTCCAGACGACCCCACCCCCACCCTCTGCAGGGTCAAGGCAAGAGCTGAGAAGGGCCAATGGCCAAGTCTTTGAAAGTAAACTTAGGCAGAGACTTTGCATGCCACCTCTTATGATTGAGACTCTTTATGAGGCTCTATTTGTTTTCATTACTTGGTACTAAGTTGTAGAGCATTGCTTGGCTCTTCTGAATCTTTGCAACACCTGGCTCAAGTGTATGCAATCAGGTAGTTTGAATCTTTTTTGTAATCCCATTCATGTAAAAATATTAAGTGTGACAGTCCTATTTTGTAGTGCTTCTTTAACCTGTAGTACACAACCCTTAACAGAATTATTCCCTGATAGAAAAATAAATATATAAGTAAATAAACCTCTTTCCTTAGAGTTATTATTCCAAAAGAAGTCCAAAGTCATGCATTTTAAACATAATAGCAAGCAAACAGATGTACACTGAATTACAGCTTCCGATGGAATTGCATAGAAAGGAGGGGTTAATAATGTGCTGGCCTTCCAGTATTGTTGGTTGGCATAGTCTTCCTTTCTCAAACATGTCAATTTCCTCCTGCCCATGGCTAGCCCAGCTGGGGACTGCCATCCAAATCTGTCTATACATGGAAGGACTCCAGCAATTTGGGGAAGGGAGAGTCAGATACAACAATGTTCCTTTGGGTAGTGCACCTTTTTCTTTTCTCTCCTAACTTGTCTCTGAATCTGATTTCTCCTCATGAAGATGCTGCATAATTAATTCTGATAGTAGCATAGTACACGAACAAACTGTAAAAGCTGATTGTGGAGGCTTGGTTATGGAATGCTCATTTAGGCAAGGCAATTTTGAAAGTTAAGCAGTGTAGTCTGTCTTTAGGAATGACAGAACTGCATTTCTGCACAGTCTTTCTATGCCTAGAGTATTTCATTGCATGCAATTTGGGTAGAGTCTAGTGTCTGAAGCAGCAGGCCAGAGTCCAACCCACAGCAGAACTCCCACAGGATGCTCCAGGGTACTTCTGGAAGTTCTCTGGCTAGATGAGTACCCAGCTCCTCTAAGAATCAAATGATCTTAGAGGTGGAAGGACTTTATTAGAGATCAGTGAATCCAACCTTTCACCCATTGTTCTAATCCCCTCCTACAATTTCTGACAAATGGTTGTGCACTCCAGTACTTCTACCACAGAACTAATGAAATGAACTAGATTGTTCTGGTCATGAATGTATCTTTTATATGAAACAATATCTCACATTTATCCTATTGATAGTGGGTAGTTAATCCTTTGTGGCAGACACTGGAAAATTCTAGCCAATCAGAAGACAAGGAGTTCAACACTGGCTATGTCCCTAACTGGTACCATGTTCCCCCCATAAGAATCCAAACTCCATTGGGTTTCAGTTTTGTCGTCTCTAATATTAAGGAGGCTGACTGTTCTTTGGAGAATTTGTTAGCTATAAATGTATTCTTGTTGTGTAATAATAATATAAATTTAGCTTCCTAGGAAGTTAATGAGCTGATACTGTTAAGAAATGAGACACTTGGGGGAAAAGATGACACCCATCATTACAGGATCACAATGTGTTATGGAGAGATGGCCAGAAATGCTTAGGGTACTTTCAACAGTATTTTGCTACTAACCTACCTTAGGCTGCTTCTGTAAATCTTCAGGATCTCAGTTTCATCACCTGGGAAATGAATGGATACATGAACTCCCATTAAAATCCTCATTCTGTGAATAATGTGGAAAAGGAAAATGTCACCAGTATTTACCTATCTCCAGTGGACAGTCTGAGTGCTCATATTAGGTAAACATTAGTACTTTTGTTTGGGTATCTGATATTACTGGCTGTGGTGTGAATTTCCTAAATGAGCCATAACTTGACATTACATGCATTTAAAATATTTGTATAACTAGAGACTTACGTTCTAGTTCTTACTTTCTTTTCTAAATTACCTTATGAGTTGTACGATCTTTATAAATTTTAATTATCTTAACAAGTAGACTCAGATGAGAGAATGGACAGGGATCGGAAGGGGGGAGGATGGCTAAGAACTTTCAAGAGGAAAATCAGTCAAACTTTTAATCTGTGGACTTAAGTTCAAAGGTAGGAGGTAAATGCAGGTTGCAGAGAAAGCAGAGAGCAGGCACCTTCAACAAGAATGCAAGTAAAGTTTTGTATGTTTTTGATACAGGGTTTCGTGTGTCCCAGGCAGGCCTCCAACTCACTGTGTAGCAGCTGAAGACCTTGAACTGCTGATTTTCCTGCCTCCACCTGCCATATGCTGGGATTGTAAGTGCATGCCATGTTTATGCAGCACTGGGTATCAAACCCAGGACATGCCAGGCAACTTCTCTGCCAGCTAAGCTACATCTCCAGCCTGAGAAAATTTGCTAATAAACCTTTAAGGACTGACAACTGTAACTCTGTGCTGCTTTTCCAGGCTGAAGAGCCATTTGTTGGCAGTTTGAATACAGTGTTTTTCCAGTATCAAGTCCTCAGTATCTGAACCAATAGTAAACCAATCTATACTGCACCAGCTTGCTCACTACATGTGCTAGTCAGCCTTTCACTGCTATGAAAAATTCCTGATAAAAATGACTTAAGGAAGGATTTACTTTGGATCATAGTTTCAGTTCATGGTTGGCTGCTCCATTGCTTTTAGGCCCATGGTAAGGGACAAACATCATAAAGGAAGGGCACCGGGGGAGGAAAACTACTCCTCTGATGATGGCCAGGAAGCAGAGCATGAGAGGGGGACTGGGGAAAAGGTAAAGCCTTTCAGAGCACACAAGAGCAGACCCTAGGTGACCTAATTCCTCCAGCTGCATCCCATTTCCTAGTTCCCACTTCCTCCTAAAAACACCATCTAATTGTGACTCCATCAATGATCCAATCAGTTCCCCAAATCTCCATCTCCGAACATTGCATTAGGCACAATGGGGGGAGGAAAGTCATATTCAAATTGAAATACCAGTACCACATGAGATCTTATCAACTGCTTTAGAAATAGTTCCTACTATATTCCTGTAATTTACTTTCCAATTCAATAAAATAGACACCGAAAGCTTATTACGTGCACGGTGGTACAAGGAAGATTTGGGCTGCACATCAGAGGTTCGTTCGTGCTTCACTCTAAGTTCTTCCATGTATGTTCTTGCAGCACTGGTTAACTTTGGACTCCAAGGAAGCCTTTCTGGTCAAAGGACTAGCTCTATGAGCATGCAAATGAAGTAATCGTCCAACCAATCACAGGAGGTGTAGGATAACTGAACAAGCCAAGTAGGCATTTCAACAGAATGGACTTAAGGTTTTGGGCTCTAGGCTCCACCATGCCACTGGGAATGCAGAGAGTTTGAAAGAAGCCTTTGCAAGTAAAAATCACAGAAAGCTTGTGAGGCCAGTGGGCTTGGCATGGTTTATATAAAGGTCTCAGAAAATAGAAGGTGATGAGAAGATGGGTTCTTCATTCAGTCCATCATCATCCATTTATTTACTCGAGAAATGAATGTTGGGGTGTCTTGATGTAGAAGATAGACCGAGAGATGAACAAAATGGACCCAAATTCCTGTCTTCTTACCGTGCGTTTCAAGTAGTGGAGTTTGTGTTTTCTAGTGGATTACAGAGTAACTACTCTTAGTAGGTTATGGAAGATTACCTGACAAGAGTGGAGAGCACTTTGGGAAAACTGATAGAGCTGGTGAGGAAATGACAGAAAATACAGTGCAGTGTGATGGAGTGCTGTGCCCTTTGGGGGCTCCCTGACACTCTGTTCCAAGTGCAATAGTCTATTTCAACTACTCGGGGAGTGAACAGTGAGGTAGGCAGGCAGATGGAAGGCAACATTGCATGATGCTTCTTTCAGTGCCTGTAAGCATTGACTTTAATAAATAAATATTGGTGAGACCTGCGAACACATTATGTAGAACTTTGGAGAAATCAGTTTGAATTGGATTCAGTCACTGGAACTGTGCTGTAAGTTCTAACTATTCCCTTAGCATTAACTTGAAAATTTTTAAATTAAAAATAATTAAAATTACTTTTGAAATATATGTACTTTGCACATGCAAATAAAAATTAATCTTACATGAAGCCTACAATAAACAAAAGGAAAATTAATGTAGTATTTTCCTTTTATGAAACTAAAAATGATAGGATTTCAGAAATGTGAAGATTATAATTCTATACATGTAATGGTGACTTGGAGATATCACTGGGAATTAAATTCTTGAGACTTGAAATACAAATATGTCCTTGTGGTTTTAGACGCAGTCTTTTTTAAATAAGATAAACAGAGATATCAAAGACAGTGGGGCATAAATAGTTCGTCATTTTGCTGTCTGTATGAAAAGGGAAGAGCGAACTTTGGTAGGAATTCACTGGGCCTGCTCTGCACTGTGCTAATGATATATCTGTTTCTCCTATTGTTTATTCTCCATGAAATTAATAGTCTGTACAGGACCCACCAAATTTTACCTGACACAGAAATAGATTGATGATTTTCTTCAGCTCGTTTGTAGACCAAAGTATCGTTTGTGTGGGCATAATTCTCTCCAAAGAGCAAATCTATCTAGGGAAGTCAAGAGGTCAATATTCTTTCTCTTTCTTGACCCAGGAGTTCTCAGATTGTTTTCAAATCTTAGAGGATGCTGCTGATATCACTTTTGGGGATGTGGGGCTTGTGATTAAGGTAACTCATCCATTCAGAGCCCTTGCTTCTCTTCCAGAGGACCCAGGTTCTGCTCCCAGCCCTCACACTGGGTGACTCACAATTGCCTATCTCTCCAGCTTCAGGGGATCTTACATCTCTCCTGGCCTCCACGGATACCAGCACACACGTGACATATACACTTATACCACACACATAGCACAGACATGCACATATACGTAAAGTAAAAATAAATCTTAAAAGGAGACTTCTTTTACTTCTCAAGACAAGTGGTATCTGAAATGTTTTTGAGCATGCACTCATCTGACGCTCATAGAAATATAATTTGTCACATTCATTTTAAATTATGTTCATGGGCTGTATTAGTACATGCATCATAAAGCACAGACAAAAGCACGTTTTGAGGGGAGTGGTACTAATGTGGTATAAATAGAAGTTGGACTGTTTTGTGCACCTCAATGCATCTTCCCCCCACTTTAAAGACTGCTTTTCTGGCTTCTCATTAGTAGAGTACAGATGAAGGAGAGGTTTTCCTATCATGGCTGAAATTTATGCGAGTCTCCAAGTGCTCTACTCTATCATACACATTTATCTTGCACAGGGGAGAGAAGATACATTTTATTTCTGCATCAATTCTGACATTAGGCACAGTATTAAATAAACCCTTTTGATTAAACAACTGCTATTTCATACTGCACAACTCTGAATACTCTTAATTTGTTTTCTCGTCTTGTCCCAGAGTGTGTTGAGGCTGAGCATGCCCTAGTGTGATACTCTATTTCAACACATTCTGTCACTAACCCTCATGAAGGTTATCTGCAACAGAAATTAAATTCTTACCTCCCTGTCATCAAAAGAAGCCACTTCCTCCTATGTTTGCTGTTTGTACACAGGAACTATCTGTTAAAAGCAATTTATAAACACAAGAGTCAAGGGTGTTTTCAGTGGTTTGTGATCAAAATTTCTAGAACCACTGACATTTTGTTCCCTGTGTCCCGTAGATAACATTTAGCAATGGCCTTGAGGAGAAAAATAGAAGTTTTTGCTATGCCATAGAAAGTTCACATCCAATTATACCCAAGTTGCTGTGATTTTTTTTTTCCCCTTAGCTACTGATTTTTCTTCTTCAAAGCTCAAAAAGAGCCCTCAAACTCCATCAGGCAGACTGCTCATAATTGCAAGTGTTCTTGATTGCTATACAAGATAAGCCTTATCGGGGAGCATCTGGAGCCACAGAGACTTCCTGTGGCATGACATCCCAAGGAGTGCGAACACTGATGGGATTCAGGCAGGTCTCAGGGTTTTCTCAGCAGTACCAAGAATGGACTCGGTTCCATCACTGACAACACCTGCAGTGCCTGGATTCCAGATTATCAGGCTGTAGTCACTGATTGTCAGATTATCATCACAGATTGTTAACTCTGGGACCTCTGAAGAGCATTCTGTGACCTCAGATCACCAGTGCCTCCTTCCCTGAGCTCACCTTCCTGGCATCCACCTTTACCAGAGAGATTCCTCTGTCTTTTGAGGAGTCTCAATCGAGTAAATATCTGTGGTCTGTTTTTTTGGTATGATTTCCTGGCTCAGAGAATAAAAATAATCACATTTGGTTGATCATCCTTTCTACATCTCCCTCCCTTCCAATAGCAACTGGTGGGCTGAAAGGGAAAAGTTAGAAACAAACCAGCTGAAGGATTGGCAGATAATACAAAAAGCAAATATATCTCCTTTGAAGCAAAACAGTAGCTCATTATTTTGGTAACTCAGATAAGATCATTTTTAACCTTTTGGTAGATCTGCCTTTTGGTTTAAAAATTTCAGTTATTCTTTAAAACACCAAACATTGATATAATTGAAGGCTGTGCATAGCTGGTTTTAAAGATTTTGAAAAAAAAAAAAAAAGGCATTGTAAATAGAGAATTGACTTTATCTTTCTAACCTGGCTTATTCATTGGCCATCTCATCATGTTTCCCTGTGGTTAAAAGTGACTGCAGTGATTAATCTGTTTTATTGCAAGTTTTAACTAAAATGATGTAAGCGAACTTCTTGGAGCGTGAGAGTCTGCTTCTTTCCTGATGGGGAGGCAGACAGCCTTTGTTTGCTGAGGAGTAACCGGAAGCTACATGCTGTACTCCATCTTCCCCGAAACTCAGCCAGATAAGCTAATTGCAGACCAAACAATTGTGCCATGAGGACACACATCAGGGAATGCTTCCGCAAGTGAGAAGGGGGAAACCAATGGACTCCATGGTTCACTTTCCCTTTTCTTGAATTACTGAAGACACACAGAATTATTTCCTGTAACATGCTGGTTGTTCCCCTGTGCTTGAACTTTTACATTTTTTATTCATAGATAAAAATCAATCGACTCACCTTTCCCCTTCAGAATCTGAAGGATTTTTTATTCTTTTTGGTTCCTCCAAGTTATCTGACACTGCACAACTAGAAAACAGAGTCCAGAAATTCTAGAAGTGGGAAATTATATCAGATGGTTCCAGAAGGCTTGATTGTCTCGTTACAGCAGGTCACTCAACAGCAAATCAGCAATGATTCTTGCACCTGCCTGGCATACTTAGCATCTATCTATCTGCAACAATTGCAGTACAAGCTGGGTAGGGGAATCAGGGTGCGGGGCTTTGTTTGGTTGGGATCTCATTTGACTACATTGTAAGGAATTTGTAATCTACCGTGGGAGGTGGAAGCTTTTGTCTTATTTAACAGTCAATAAATATTACTGTTAGGAAAAAATGTTTTTTTTTTAAAATAAGGGAGTTCTTATTGAAATATTAGTGCTAAGTTCTGTAGGTCCTGAGCTGTCTCCTTTCCATATCTACTGCAGTGAAGAAGGTGCTCTGAGTTAGTGGGGGTGAATTTGAGCTTAAATGACTTTTTCCGTTTCTCTCACAATTCAGAAAACCACTTATAATAGTACTTTGGGTTGTCATGGAGTTTTTAAGTCTAAGCATCTTGTCAGATACTACTCACTGAAGTTATTCTGGAGAATTAACAAAACTGATCACTTATCATGTGACTGAAAAATTATAGAATAGGTCATCAGAACAATAATTTGACTGAAGTTAAATTTCTGGGGGGATGGGAGCAGAAATTATAATGGCCAACTCGAATAAGTTAGCTGGTGCCACTTGAAGCTTAGGATTTGTACTATGTCACTGATAACTAAGAATCATTGTTTACTGTAGCTGATTTAATCCTGAACACCTAACATTGCAGGAAAATTCTGCCTGGTGTTCAGACAATGGCAGCACTGGTGGAAGGGAGCTAAAACTTACAAATGGCAGGAAAATAAAGGGAATGAGTGGAAGGGAGAGCTACAGTGATTGCTAACACAAATGGTTCTGAAAAGTACTGTGTTTTTCCTGAGGTGTTTGAAGCCAAAGACACAGGTAACCACTTGCTGTTCAACAGTAACAGGTAAAATCTAGCCAGATGCCTGCTGAAGGAGCATCAGAGTTGTGTTGTATTGCCTTCCTTTTTGTTTTTAATCCCCTAAGGACCGTTCTCTCGTTCTGTCTCTCTGTCTCTGTCTCTGTCTCTCTCTCTCCCTCCCCCTCCCTCTCCATGTCTCGCTGTCTCTCTCTTCCTGAAAGAAACTCAAATTGGTAGGAGGCAAATAGGAAAGTACAGGTAAGATCAAAGATTCATGGAGTTGAAAGAAACTTCAAGCCGTGATGCTCACCTGTTATATGATGATGCCAGTAATGTGTGATTTGCAGTTGTACAGGAAACTCCTGTCAATTAACCGCAGTGCCTCTGACGCCCTCCTTTCCTCTCTCAAAGCTTGCTAGCAGATTATCTATAAATGAGGTGAATGTTATCAGCATAATCTCAAATTGGTTTTAATTTATAAGCAGAAGGCATAATTTGGAAGGAGAAAGCCCCTTGCTTTTATGTAGAAGAGGTGAGGGAGAAGCTTACCTCAGAGTATATTTCCTAGGGGTGGAGGTTGTATGAGGAGTTGATGGATAGTTGGCATGGGTGCTTCAGTCCCTCAAAGTTATCCCAAGGTGCCACGTCTGATTTAGAAAATTGGCAGTGGTATAAATAACTCATTACCCGTTGCTCCTCTGAACAGTTCCCCAAACACCTGATTCGGGAAAGTTCAAAAGAAAATGACAGGAGAAACCATAAAAGGGCGCAATCGTGTATACTCTCCAAATGTGACAGTTATTGAAATAAATATGTCTGAGTGGCATTAGTAGAGTAGCCCCCATTCTTTCAGGCATACATACAGATGAATGTGCAGTAATATTTTGATAATGCCGTGGGGGAAGTCAAGTACTTTTTAGTAATAGGGTCCAGATTTTCATTTTGGAAATTTGTGGCGGTGTGCTTTTTAGCGGATGTGTGTCTATTTCTAAATCATCACATGATTCTTGTGTTAGTACTCTTTTCATCCTGTTTGCAGATTAAAATGGCAGATCCATCCCCCATCAACTATTCTTCCATGTATGTGGTTTTTCCTTTTTCTTTCTCAGAGGTTTGCTAGCAGCGTTTCTGTGGAAATGTGGCACATTATAATTTTGGTGGTGGCTATAATTTTTTTAAAGGAAGTTAATAAAGTATTTGGTAAACATTTATGCAACCCTATAGGTAGGTTTATTAGTTAAGAATCTTTTAGTGTCGGATAACAGACTATCCAAATAAAAGTGGCTTAGCCTACAAAAAGAAAGCATTACCTTTGCATAACAAGCACCCTGGCAGAATCCTGCATCCAGGCTAGCTAATTACAGAGCTTGGGTGCGGCAGAACTTTAGCAGTCCTGGTAGAGGAAATTTTGCCTTGAGCCTGGATTCTTCCTGGACACCGCAGTTCTTAGTGACCTCCTTACCTGGCAGCAGTTCAAAGGCTAGGCAATCAGAGAGGCCATACCCTGGGCTCGGCCCCTTTTACAATAAACTGTAATCCCTTCAAAGTGGTCAGCAGACTCCTCGCAAGTCTCATTGGTCAGACTCATGTCACCTGACCATTCTTTTTTCATGTATTATTTATTATTTTTTTTATTATTTTATGTGTATGAGTGTATTGCCTGCATGTATGAAAGTGCACCCATGTCATGCAATGCCTGTGGAGGTCAGAAGAGGGCGTCGAATTTCCGTGGAACTGGAGGTATGGATGGTTGTTAGCTGCTATGTGGACACTGGGAATTGAACCTGGGTCCTCTGTAAGAGCAGCCAGTGCTCTTGATTGCTGAGCCAACTCTCCAGTCCAACCTGACCATTCTTAAACCATCCCCTGACAAGCCAAATAGAATGACTGTGATTCTCATAGACCAATCAGGCTCTACTTCAGGGGTTGGGAGGTGCTAACCTTTTCTTAAACTCTGGGCTGCCAGGTCTCTGCACAAAATCTGGCATCTGTTAGTCAAGAAAACACAGTTGCTGTGCACACAACTGGAGTCTGCCATAGCTCGGCCATCTACCTATGGTCAATGTACTGTAGGGCAAGGCTGAAAAGAACCCAAACTCCCTGCTAGCTCTTCCAGGCTTACTTTGTCTACTTATTGCCCTCTGGGCCCAGGGAAGAGTCCTGAGGAATATAGTGTATCTCCTTAATTGGGAATGACACAGGCTACACAGTTGTTTCTAAGGAGGCTTGTTTATAGTTGCATTTTTAAAACGCACTATAACATGCTCAAAATCGACCATTTTAGGAGGTATCAATGTGCTCTAAGATTAAATAGCGCAGTTGTTAAATTTTAATATACATTAGATTGCTGTGGTTGGTGCTAAAATACTTCAGAGAGATCTGTAGCCTTTTCTCTCCCACTCTCCCCTCCCCCTAGCAAATGCAAGTTCACACACCAGAGAAGAGCCTCAAGGAGATCCTTATTCTGAGCATGCCCACCCCCACCCTCAGGAAGTTCCACTGATAAACTCGTTTAAGCCACATCATGGCTTACTTTAATTTCTCGATTCTGAGGAAAACAACACAATAATAACAATATATTTCAGTCTCATCTCCTGGATGGTAAGTGAGCATCATGACAACTTTCAAGTACACCTATAGTAAGTCTGAGGAAGAAAATTAGCAAGGCCCTCTTTGTGGTTGCTTGTGTCCTTGTGTGTTGATAGAGGCATGTATTCAAAACTTGAGAAACAAAAGAGCTCCAATTCAAATAAATGTCAGCTGCTTTTGAAATGACACATCTAGAAGACCAGCAGAAAAAGTGATTGCTTAGCTGTGTTCATGTTGCCGCGCTGGGAGGAGGGGATGGAGGAAAGGCTTATGAAGATGAGCCTCATCTCAGCAGGAATGCTCAAGCCAGTCCACTGCAGTGCACCTCGTGTTTCCTGATGGAGTTCCCATGCTCCTCTGCGCCTCTCCTTGGGCACTGAGAGGTTTATTTATTTAAGCCTGATATCTGCTCAGAGAGGAATTACGAAGCAAGAGTGTCTGAACTGTTGCAGATGGGCTGAGCTAGCAGGATTTTTAGCACAGAAGCCCAAGAAGATGCTGTAGAGTCACAAGGTATGTGGGTGGACTCATATTTGGACCAACAGATTGTATGCCAACTTGTAGGTCTGAAAAACAGAGAGGAAAAAAAGCAAGAGAACAGGAAAGAGAAGAAAAAAAAGGATATAAGAAGGCCAGGAAGGAGCAAGCATTTGCTGAATCGTTGTGAAATACTCTCTATAGGGTTTTACTTCCTGAAATATCCTTTAGGAACATTTGGCCTTCTAAAACACAATTTCATCCTGTCTCTCTTTTGATTAAAAGACTGATGGAATGGCATTAGTTACTTTTCTGTTGTGCTAAAACATCATGACCAAGACATCTTATAGAAGGAAGAGTTTATTTGGCTTAGGCTTCCAGAGAGATAAAGAGACCATCATGGTGGTGGGGGAGATATGGCAACAGGAGGTGGACAAAGCAGCAAGCCAAACACTCACATATTCAGGCAGGCACAGGAAGTAGAGCGAGACAGACTGGAAGTGGGCTTGGCTATATACTCTCAAAGCCTGCTCCCAGTGACATGCTTCCCCCTGGCATGGCCACACCTCCTAAAGGTTCCATGACCCTTCCCAAACAGTGCCACGAACTGAGGACTAAGTGTCCAAATGCTTGGTGCCTTCGGAGTACACTCATTCAAACCACCACAATTCCTCATAAGTTAAACATATTATTACCTGAGAACCCAGACATTCCACTCTATAGATACATACCCAAGTACTTTTCACAGTAGCCAAAGGGTGGGAACAACCCAAATATCCATCATCAGATAAAGAAATGTGGTATGTCCATATAATGGAATGAAATGTTGGTACACGTACTGCAGTGCTGGACCTTGTAAACATTATTATAGTCAGTGAACAAAGCCAGGCCCATGAGGCCTTGCACTGTATGACTCCTTCTGAAATATCCAGAGAGGGCACAATCATAGAGACAGAAAATGGGGGGCGGGGCAAGTGGAGAAAAACTCTTGCTTAATGGGCATGGCATTGTCTTTTGGATTTATGAAAATGTTCTAGAAATAGTGGGAGGTTGTACAATGTGCTGTTAGTAAATTGCATGATTTAAAATGGGAAACAACAGCAACAGGAGTTCAAACTGGCAGTTTCTGCTGCCCGTGCTCCAAGTTTGAATTTGTCCAGGCATTAGCAAGCTCTGACGCTCCAGCTGCCTTTCTGATCGCATACCCAGCCACTTCTCTGTGAAAACCAGGCTCAGGCTACATTACTCTTTTCTATTCTTATAGTACAACGCATCCTTTCACCTCTCTGTGTCCTGTTCCTGCTGCCTGAAATCCTGCTCTGACCTTCCATCTGGGCAGTCTCTTATTTCCCTTGAAATTTTAATGTCATTATTTCCTCTCTTGGTTTTCTTGATTCCATCCTCAGCTTTTTCTTCATTCGCTACAGAGTGAATTGGGGTTTTATTATTATTATTTCATTAATAAATTTTGTTCTTGGACAATTTCATACATGTAGATAATGTACACTAGTTACTCTTCCCTAACCTCTCTTATTTCTCTCCCATCCCTGACAGACGCCCATCTTCCTTATAAATCTCTTTCCCATATTCATTACATTTTGTTTCATTTTGTGCCTCACAGAGAATGTGTTTGGAGCTAACTATCCGCTAGAGCCTGTACCAGTTGGAACACAGTTGGGTACTATGCTTCCTTTTCTCTCAGAGCCTGTTAGTTGCCACTAGATCAGCAGTGTGTGGTACGGTACTTTAAGCCCCTTCCCCACCTGTAGCTAACTGTTGGGAAGACTTGTGTGAGCCCGGTGCCAGTAGTTCTGATGTGAGTTCATGACTGCAGTAGCTGTGTTGTACTTAGAAGATGGCACTCTGGCCCTTTTCTGTCTTCTGTCTTTGACATTCTTCTGCCCATCTTCTGCAGTGTTCCCTGAATGTCCTAGGGGTGCTTAAGTATCTTTTTTAAGGACTAAGACCATAAGCATCCTTAATTTTGCAGCCATTGGTCTCCTCATTCACTTCTCTTCACTGCAGGAGAGGCTTCTCTCATTAAGGCCAAGAGGAGCCTTTGTTTGTGGGTATAAGCATAGTTATTTATAAGTTATTATGCTATGTTAATTCAATTAAGCAGCAGTGTTAAGCTCTCCTCTCCTGGGAGCTTAAGACCTCTTCAGTCATAGGTTTTGGATCAGGTTTACAGTACTAGGCATGGATTTCGTCTTTTGGAGTGGGCCTCAAATTCAAACAGGAGCCTTTAGTTACCCCCATAACCGTCATGCCACTAGCACACATTTTGTCTGGCTGGAAGGGTGAATTGTAATTCATAGAGTTTATAGCTGGGTAAGACTATTGATACCTTTACAAAACCCTCTACCAGCCTGCATAGTACCATCTAGCACTGAGAAAGTCAGCCAGGAGGAAAGAGGCTTCTAGCTCAGTTCCAGCTTCAGTTCCCCATAATTTGCATCCAAAGTGTGTGGTGTCTTCAGCAATAGGGTCTTATCACCTAGTTCTGGTGGATAACCAGGAGAAATGTCAAGGGGTCCCAAATTGTTTTGAGGATCTCTGGGGCCTCCTATGAGATATCCTACATTTGACACTACAGTAGTTTAGTGACCCATTACTTCTAGGACTGGCGTTCTCTAGTCTTGTGGGGTATCTGCCTTAAAACTCTCTTTTGTGTATTTTAATTGGGTTATCAGATCACAGGTTTCTGAGTGGTTTCTTTGCTTTGATCACAACCTCCGTACCCTCATGCCCTTATACCCGTACCTCTCTCCCTATTTGAGCCTTTACACCAGGATCATTTTACAGTTGTCCACTCTTACCCACAATTTTGGTGTCTGTGATCAATTGTGGTTCAAAAATACTCAATGTTAAGTTCTAGAAATAAATAATTCATAAATTTAAATTGTCTACCATTTCTCAGTGGTATGATAGAATTTTGCACCCTCCTGGTCCATAATGCCCAGGATGTGAATCATCCCCTTCACTAGTGTAACCACACTGTATTGCGGCTTCCCTGCTAGTCCTGTAGGAACCTCTTTGTTCTTGGCACAGTATCTTGGTATTTGTGTCAAGTGATTTCACTTAATAATACCCCAAAGTGCAAAAGCAGTAATGCTGGGAATTTTATTACAATATACTATGATTATTGTTTTATTGCTAAAGTTTTACTAATGTATAAATTAAACTTCATCATAGGTAGGTACATATGGGAAAAACTCTGTGTGCATGCGTACGTGCGTTCGTGTGTGTATGTGAGGGGGGGGTAACCAAACTCAGGCATCCACTAATGTTTGGGGGCATACTATCCTTGAATGAAGAGGAACGATTATTGACTAGGTCCCTGTGGTACTTAATACACATCTCTATTACAAGCTTGTCCACATTGTGCTGTAGCTTATTTCCTTGTCCATTCTTTTTCTGTATTTTGAGACCAGGAGCAGATGCCAGCTAGCTCAGCATCAGGCTCATGAAGATCTCTCTGTTGAATAGTTGCTCAAAAAATTGTGTTGCAGAGACAGGCAGATCTCTGTGAGATCAGGGCCAGCCTGGTCCACATAGTGACTTCCAGGCAGGCTGGGACTAGGGAGACCCTGCCAACAAACAAACAAACAAACAAAAATTGTGTTGGGTGGATTCAAATTGCAGCCATACTTGATCTACTCTCTTCTTACCAGCTCCTGAAGTTTTGTTCAGGGACAAGGAGGAGGGAAGAATGATTCTGTTTTAGTTAGACTAAGATACTAATAATTATGAAACAAAGCACTTGGCATTTAAAAAGTAGTAATAGTAGTAGGTACTAAAACAGCAACAGTAAAATAAAGAAAACACAAAAGCTAACACTCATGGTATGCTTTTTACTCTCAAAGAATCTAAAATATCAATGTTAAATTAACAGAGAGCCTTTTAAAGGGGGCTTTCCTTATAACAGGCACTCAGTCCTTTCCTGAGCACTGGATGACTATTCAGGTTTACTTGTCTTGCTATTTATCCCCATAGGAAGTCCCTACCTTGAGGAGCTGGGGCTTTGTTCTTTCACAAGGCCTAGTAAAGTGGTTTTCAAATCACAGGGACTCAATATACTGCTATTATTTTGCCAAGTTCATTCTATGTTTGTCCTTGTACAGTTTTGGCCTATTGAATATTCCTTTTTTAGTGCAATTATTGCAAGTCCAATCACATGCTTCCTATAGCTGGAAAGCAGAATATCAGGAGTGACGACCTAGAGGTTACTATCCTTTATGAGGTCCTTAAATGAGTTGCTTTGCTGCTGTCAGACTTGTTCCTAGGGAGGCTTCTTATGCTGCAAAAAGCCTGAAGGATCGAGAGCAGTGTGAGAGGGCTCTTCTGGCTCTTCAAGAGATGAGGGGCTTTGCTGGCATTCTAAAGTGATCTTCCTCCAGCAAGTTTATTTTGCAGTTTATTGAGGCGACAGGAGTCAGGAAAGTTGGGACCTTGCTTCACTGTGTTCTTAGCTAGTTGTGTGACCTTGGGTAAGTCATCTTGCCTCTCCAGATCCTGATTTGCTCATTTGTTGATGAAGAGGTTGGATGTGACTATAAACCTGTTTGGGTCTCTTGAAGCATTTACTGTTACAATGATGGGATAAGAAAACAGCAGCTTAATTAACTCAGCAAAGTGTCAGGCTGGGAAAAGGTCAGTTTTCTCTAGAAGCAGGTGTTGGGACAAGCCCGTTTAAAAGCCTTTTCCTGTCTTCAAATTGTTCACCCACACTGCTTTGCTTTGCTCTTTTGAATGTGGTATGCTTTCTTTTTGCTGATTTTCTTTTTCATTTCATGAGGGAATTAAAGGAGAACTCAAGATTTTCTACAATATTTCAGCAATTGCGTTTTGTGGAAACAATGTCATTTGGTTAGAGGATTCAGCTCTCTAATTTTTATCTTCTTAGATGATTTCATAAGTAATGCTATTAATAAGGTATGTCTGGTTTTAGGAAATGGAATTTAAGTTTATAATGGAGAGCAAAAATGGAGAATATGCTTTAGAAAATTTCATAGCATTTATAATTTAAATTTTGCCTTACCAGTTCATTCCAAATGTCTTTGAAGAACTTTTGAAAAGATTTTGATGAAAGAAATCTACTCTCTTTTATTACTACAGGAAAATTTTCTAGGTTGATTTCCTTTCTTACTTCATGAGGATATTTAATTTGCATAATCCATGTGAAGTCAAGCCCACAGTTATGCCTCATTTTGCTCAAAAGTGTAAGTAGTTCACTAAAGTCTAGTAGTAGACTGTGTTAAATACCTAGAAGTTATATTTGATCACCTTGATTCAAATGATGAACCTTGACTATTCATTTCAATTTCTTCCTTTTTCCTTTGAGTTATATCTCTAGGTAGTTTGTGAGATATTGTAACCGGCATAATAGTTAATGTCACTGACGGTCCTTCCCAGAAAATTTGAGTATGGTATGACTTTTCTCACCCCCAATTTCCTCTTTTGTGCTGCTGGAAGGACATATTCAGGATCCTCTTGAGTCAACACCACAGTGCTGGAGAATCTGCTGTTCAGGCTTTGATGCTTGGCAGGATTGTCTTTGTCCTTAAATCCTTCCCTACCAAGCAGACACAAGGTGGCAAGGGGGACAAGCTGATCTCCTGCCGCAGTGGTATCAGGGTCTGGCTGGCTGCAATTGAGAGTGCCACTTGTGGGAGTTCCAACAGACAGACTGTGTGTCGCCCACTTCCAACAGACATACTGAGTGTGGGCCCGTGTATTGAGCGTACTAGTTCACTTAGTCCTGTTGTAAGCACTGTGGTCATTTTAAAGTCTTACTTAGGATTGTCTAGGCCAAGGGAAACAAGTCTGTTCAAAACAAGTTAACCAAATTGCACTGAATGGTGATGAGAAGGAAAGGTAGAGAGGTCTCTTCAGAAGGATGCAGGCAAGAGCCCTCACGTGTTATCTTCGCTTTACCTCTTGATTTCAGAATGTTTCTTAGGATTTTCTTTTTGATCCACTGGGACATGCATTTATTTCTTTTTGTAAACAGTAGCACCTGGGAGGAAGCTTATAAAAATCTGTGGGAGATGATGAGGTAGGAAAGAGATTATTTTGTAGTGACCATATGATGAAGAATGCATTTCTCACGGAATATATAAAACATCTTAGTTTATACACATAGTAACTTCCTTTCCCATAATTCAAAGAGATTTTTGCAAAGAGAAAGGAGACATATTTTCTGACTAAACATATATGTTCAGGGAAAGTAACGGCAGAACTGTTAGCAATTGCAGTCTGTGTACGGCAGAGAGAACATGTTTCTCTCACACAACGATGGCAGATTGGGGACCAACAAGTAGGAGCTGTTTGCCTGGTCGTGGCTCTCCGGTGCCCTCTCTACACCTCAGTTCCTTATCTTTAAAGTGAAGGGTCAAATGTCATACTTTCTAAGTGTTTCTCAAATTGTAACATTCTATGATTTATTCAGGGTATCAGGAAATAAAGGGTGAGCTTCCCAAATAGCTCAAATCTACCTTTCTGTGCGTCAAAGTTTGTTTCTGTCTAGCTAGATGGATGCATTTATTCAGCGCATTACATACATTTCTGCCTTCTGAAACAGAGCACTGAATCTTTTTACTTAGCGACTCAAGGTTATCACTGTGAACGATGATGTAATATCTAACCCAAGGGAGGAACGCAGAGCTATGTAAGATCTATGTGCCTTAAAACGAAACGACAGTCTATGCTAAAAAAAAGATTGTTTTTGTTCTGATTTCTTTTATGTTATATGTTTGTGGCTTTGCTGACTATAATTCCCTTCTTTCCATTGTCTGCTTCTAGCTTCCCTTTTTGTATTCCACTTTACTGCTTCGAATGGGCAAGGACAGTGGTCACAGATGAAGTAGGTTGACATTATGTCTGAACTTAGGGTTTGTAGTCCCAGGTGACAGTTCAGGAGCTACTCCTGTGAGTGAGGACTTACAGACTTTATAGCCATTGCCTGAGTCTGTGGGGATATTTTTCTGTGTATTGATGTAACCCTTATTAAGTACAGTATCAGGATGATATATGGTATTTCTTATTTACAGAATGATACAAAGTTTCTGGCTGTCCTTCTAGAGGAGAAAATGGGGTTGAAAGTAGGGCAAGTCCTAGGGACCCCAAGAGGTTGTGCAGAGGGTCTGTGAGGGTGGCCAGATGATCTACAGGCATGGCCAGATCTCATCTGTGGGGCATCCCACATAATCACCCTGGCTTGCTCATTACTACCTGTGTAAGGTAAAGCGGAAAAGGGGAAATGATAGTGGCAAAGGCTAAATTAGGAACCCCTGGATGCAGCACTTCATCTCATTATTATCCTGTTGATCCTCAGGACTCTTTGCAATAGATTGAGGAAATTTAAAGCGGTTATCCACTTTTTGTGTATTTATAAATAAAAGCCATTTCATTACCTTGCACACTACAGTATGTCCATTTCAGCTTGAATTTGGATGATGACTAATTTACAGTTGTTTCATCTGCATAGCTACCGATTTGGGGATTCTTCCTATCTCCTACATCCTCTCTCCTCCATGGTCCCACCTCACATCCAGCAACAAAGCTTTGTTATTTTAGGCTATGAAAACCATGTTAAAAATTGCAGCCAGGCATGGTGGTGCATGCCTTTCATTCCACTTGGGAGGCAGGGGTAGGAAGATCTGTGAGTTCCAGGCCAGCCAGGGCTACATAGTGACAGCCTGTTTCAAAAAACAAAAACAAACAAAAACAAACCCAAAAAACCCCAAACAACAACAAAACCCATCTGAAAATTAAAAAATAAAAATAAAGAATAGGGACAGTCTTGATGCAGGGCTCTCTTTGCTGTTTTCTGGATGCCCGTGTCAGAGAAGCAACATGCCTTGCAGGTAGACATGGATGGTGCTTGCTAGGACTATACACTTTCTCTGTTTAAGAGGAGAAGGGGAGCTTATCCCAGCTTGGGCTGGGTCGGGCCTGGGATATATAGTCATATCTATGGCTGTAGCTTCATCTGATGCGTGTGTTTTTGTAACTCAAGAGAGTGATGGAGAAGTGTTTGGGAAAGCTATGAAGTGACTAGCCATCTGAGAGCTAGGGCCTTCTGTGCTGCCCATTTTGGCATGCTAGCTAAGCTTATCAGAGCTGTGTACTCTCTTATTCAACATGATCAGCATGGATGATAATGGTCATAGGATGCAGGCAACCTCTGCTGTCTTTTCTTCTAAAAATGAACTTTTATTTACCAGAAAAAATACCATCTTGGGGCTGGAGAAATGGCTTAGTTGATAATAAAGTGCTTGCTGAGCAAGCATGAGGACCTAATTGGATTCCCCAGAACCCACGTAAAAAAGCTGAGTGTAGTGACATGCACCTGCAATCCTGGTGCTGGGGAGGCAGAGGCTGGAGGATCCCTGGAGCTTGGTGAGTCCCAGGCTCAGTGAGAGACCCTGTCTCAAAAAGCAAAGAGTGATTGAGGAAGACATTTGATGTGAACCTCTGATGTCCACATGCACACACATTTGTACACACATTTGCACACACATGCACACACACACACACACACACACACACACACAAGAAAAATACCACCTTAATTAAGCAGAAGATTCTGGAACTATAGTCCCCATAGCAATGCAGCCTGCCTTGTTTATTCTAAGGCTTGCGATTGACTTCCTCTTTATTGATTTGGGCTGATAATCATGCAGTCTGTTGGGCTGTTTCTAATTATTTTGGCTATCTTAATTACTGGATTGTACATGATCCGTTCTGTTCAAATAATTTCTCAGCAAAAAGAATTGAGGCAGCTGAAGAGTGCCTGCGTCTGCCCAATTCCTGTCTGCCGTTGCCTCCGGCCCTTTGTGTCATGTTAAATGAATCGTTTTGCTTCCCTGCTTTTCATTTTTCTCTCTATGAGCAAAAAGAGGATAGTGTTTATCTTGTAGCTTCCAATTTAGGGTAATTAAATATCAGGTGCTATCAGAATGTAAATTGTTGCTATCAGCTGTAGGGTCATCTGTGCTGACTTCATGTAGTTTCGATCTTTATTTTTTTTCTGATTCAAACTATCATAAATATATACTCAGCGTAGTGATTGTAAAAAACTATGAAGGAAACAAACACCATCTATAACCCCTAACTTGGTTATACAAATCTATTAAAAGACCAGTTTTTAGCCAGTAGAGAACTACACCTATACATACAAACACATACTGAAGATAACATGACTTATACTGTTTTATAAGCAGCATTAAGCCACAAGGACGTTCCAGTTTTAATTATTTTTTTTTAACCCGCATAGTATTATAGTGTGTGGTTGTATAGCTACCTAGTTAACTAATCATTTTGACTCCTGTGTTTCCTCCTGGTACCTTTTCAATCACCTGACAGCATCAGCTATCTAAAATAAATTTGATGCTATCATTCTTCAGCTTAAATCCTCTGTGGCTCCTGATAACCCGTGGATGAGGTCTGGTAGTGTGGGGGAGGAGTCTCCCGGTCTGATCTCTCCTGACATCCTCTCCCAGCTTATTATTTCTCAACCTTGCCCCTCACACTCTTTGCTCCAGCAACACTGAGCCTCCTGTCAGCTCCTATAAACACCCACTACTCTGAATTCCTTGCCTTGACTGTCCTCTTTCTGGAATGCTCTCACTTCCTCCTGCCAGTGCCATTTGACTACCTGACTCCCAAGGGTACCCCCTACTTCCCCTCACTGGAAACCTCCTCTCCTGGCAGTTCTCTAATGGCCTGCTTGCATCTCTATCATTTAAGTTCCTCTTGGCTTCACCCAATCCATTCTCCATGCTGGGCCAGAGTAAAATGGCTTTTGGCTTGTTAAAAAAAAATCAATTCTGATCATGTCTTCTAGTTTATAATCTGGGCCACAGAGTCTGAACCCAGACATCAGACTTTCCATAGTCCAGTCCAGCCTCACCTTCCCCAATGTCATCGTCTCCCCCCCCCCATGCACCTCCAGGCCTTCCAGTTCTGGGAGTGAGCTGTTCTCCCATACCAGAGCCCTTGAGCTCTTTCTTCTGCACAGGGTGACCCCACCCATCCTGAAAGCCTCAGGCTTCTCCCACTGCCTTCTCCTCCCCCAGCTCAGGTATTCTATGCTATGTGATCCCAGAATTCTATATACCTCTCCTTTATGCTAGAGTTGTAATTTTATGTTTGTAGGGAGAGCTTGTACTTATTTTCGGTCAGTTTACATGGGGGATGGGACTGGGGGGAATATCACAGGGATCATAGCTGAATTTAGACAAGTGCTTCGACCACCCAGGCCTGCTACATAAGACTAGTTAAATTACCAGTCCCATTTTATGATTAAGACAGAATAATTTTGCTGAAATTCCTAAAGCTAGCATGTTCTAGGACCACAATCTGTTGTTTACTCCTCCTCCTGGATTAGGAAGCAATGTGGAATGGAGCACACAAGTCCAGGCTGTGTTTTTAAGAAGTGACAGGCTTCCTTGTGTGCACTTTGTAGAGCTCGTGTTGGTTTGTCTGTCTGAGGCAAACATTGGCAGCTGACCAGTCACTATAGGTTTTATCTTCTCCATCCTCTTTTTGAGACAAGATTTCATGTAGCTTAGGCTGACCTTGAACTTGTTATGTAGCCAAGGATGGCCTTGAACTTGTGATCCTCTTACCTTCACCTCTTCAGTGTTAGAATTACAGGCATGCACCACCATGCCCAGTTTATGCAGTGCTAGGGGTGGAACCCAAGGCCTTGTGCATGCTAGACAAACACTGTACCAACTGAGCTACACCCCTGGCCCCACTTCAGGTCTTAAACCAGCTTGGCCATGAAGTGATGAGGCCAGAATCTGGGAGTATCTGCAGAAACTGATTTCACCCCAGCACACGTGTATCCTGGTGATGTGTCGTGCTCTCAGAGACTTATCGCTTCAAATAAAGACCTATCTATACCAGGGTGGGGTGCAGGGATGTACAGCTATTGGCCAGAATGCCGAAGTCCTCAGAGAGCACTGTGCTGAGCCTCTGCAGGAAGTCAGATGGTGCTCAGACTGGAAAATTCAGGTACTTAGGAACCCTGCAGGAGAAATGGAGGGAGCACTCTACTCCCAGCACTGGGCTTTTGAGTTTCCCCACAAGGAGGCATGAGACCTGTGGGGTGCCCTAGAACATTGGATATCTAGCCCTGGACTTTGAAAAACAAACAGATTCAAACCAGAAAGCTTCTGGTAACAGAATAATCCATAAAGCATGTTGCTAGAGAGATTTGAAAAAAAAAAAAAAGTCTTCAGAATTTTCTTAAATTAGGTTTTTCTTTTAATTACCTACTTATCCTTCAGAAACTTGGAGCTGTCCCATTCCTTATCAACATATTCCTTGTCAATTATGCACAGGCTCAGGCTTTTGGTGCCGAGGGTGATGCTTAAGTAGGAGGCAGCTGGAAATGTTTCCCCTTGGGTTGAAGGGAGTGAGAGGAATGCTGATGTGCTGAGCAGTCGCTGGCGTCAGCTGCTGAGGGGAGCCAGCAAAGCAAGGCGCCTGGGGGCGGGGAGCCAAGTGGATGGGGCCGATGCCTGGGCTGGGGATGTGTGTGTGTGTGTGTGTGTGTGTGTGTGTGTGTGTGTGTGTATGGGGGAGAGAGGGTAGAGTTGCTGGTAACAGGGAAGATGGGGGTTGAGTGCTAACCTTTGGATTTTTGCGGTCTTCGGGAACTTCATCTACTGACTGGTTTTTAGCATCCTATCCTTCAAATAGCTCATTTAAGCGATGCTAAGCAAAACTGCTTATTGGCACTTTTTTTTCCCTGCTTGATTGGCTACATCATGCTGCTTGACATAAGATTAATGCTGGAAACATTGTGTGAGCACGCTCTGATAAGATGGAGGGTGAAAGGCTGCAGTGCATGTGTGCGGTGTGTGTGTGTGACTATGAGTTGCAGCACGAAGGCTAAGATACAGATCTGGACTATTTTTAAGGTATCTTGTTCTCTCTTTGTCCTTGATTAGACAGCATGTATGTCCCTGTTAGGACTAGATGTGATAAGGACAGGTGGTAAACACGAAGAGAATTACAGTTCCCCTTCATGCTGTCCTTGGATCTGAACCAAAAGTCCATTTAGGCTCAAGCACTTGATAGCTATTTGGACTGTTGGAACTATGTGAGTAAGTGAGAAATTGTAGAATGGAGAGAGATGGGGAGTCAGTTTGTAAGTGTGCAGCTATGGGGGTAGGCCCCCTACCTCCATGCCTAGGGAAGTTCCCATCCGAGGTGGCAGTTTCAGCTGGTCAGCTTATGAGGATTTCCCTTCCAGTTGTCCCACAGGAGCTTCAACCCCTAGCCTTGGCTCAGACGTGGGCTTATGTGTCTGGGGCTCTGGAGTTACCTCTTCCTCTCACCCACTTCCCATATCTCCCTCCCCATTCCTAGTCATTTCTATGTCCCTTGTTTTGGTTTTCCTCAGCCATGGTCAGGTGTCCACTGCTTGAAAGCCTGTCCTACCCTCAGGAAAAGATGCCTATGGACAGTGGTTTCTGTCAGCTTTTCTTCTTGCGTTAGTGTGGACGCCCTCAGTGCAGCAATGTGAGCACAAAAAGGGACAGGAGTGACGATGGGTATGATGAAGCAAAGCCACATGCCAGTGTGGGGCTGTCTGCTCTGTCCTTGTCCATTTAAAAGAATTAATTGGGCATATGATCAGATGTAACCATAGTGATTGTTATCTGACCAGGTCTGCTTAGATATCTAAAAAGTGGTCTTGGAGGATGATGAAATGTCAGTCCCAGCTCTCTGTCACTTGTCATCCTGAATCTTCACTTGATCTTAACGGAAAGACTAAGAAGCAATTTTACTGTGAGTCATTAGGCAGGTTATTTAAACTTCTCTGAGCCACAGTGCCCTCCACATTAAAACAGAGATAATGGTAAAAACCATCACACAAAGAAATTTGAGTAAAGTGCCCTGCGTGGAATCTGCACTACAGTAAATCCTTACCATTACTGATAAGCTCTATGTCCTTGAGAGGTCTGTTTAGTGTCCCAGGCCTTGTTCCCCTTATTTGTGAGAGGGGAAGATGATCTGCCATATGTATGTAGCTAACAGGGTGGTGAGAAGAAGCTCTAACAAAGCCTAATGTGCTATACAATGAACTAAAGCATGATTATTATTTTCCTGTACCCCTAATGGTCTCAAAAGTGTGCTTATCTGGCTGTAGATAAAGGTGATTCACAAATATGTGTGGAGCTGTTGGAAGAAGCAGAACACACGGGAAACACTGATAAAGGCAGCCAAAGACAAAGGGCCCTTCCCTGATTGTCGCTGCCTGCTGTGTCCAATAATGGCTTTGGGATTTGGCTGCTTCCTCATTGTCAGGCTCTTGCCACTGGAGGCTGGGGAATCCAACCTCAGTTCTTGTTGGAGTCCATCTACTGGGCCATCTTAGTGATGAGAGAGTGGACTCAAGAAGGAAAAGGAAAGGAAACTCACATGCCAGTTTTGCTTGAGTGTTGCTTAGAAAAAGTTGAAAATAGTGTTTATGATCAATTTATATGTAGTCTTTTGAAATTGATTTCCATGATCCATAAATGCCCAGGAGTACATTTCCATCAATTATAAAGCCAGCTATACAATAAACTCTTTTAAAAAATATTTTTAGTGGACTCTAATAATTGTACATATTTATAGGTCATGGTATGACATTTCAATACATTCATACAATTTGTAGTGACCAACTCAGGGTAACAATTTATTTGTGTTAGGAACATTCAGAAATTCTATTAGATATTTTGAAATAATTAATTGCTGTTAACAATAGCTATCTTACTGTGCTGCAGAACATTGAAAAATATTCCTCTTATTCTCATTCCTGAACTTGATGATCATCAACAGTCCTTCCCACCCTCCTGCACACCCTTCTCAGCCTTTGGTAAGCACTCCTCTGTGTGTGTGTGTGTGTTGTGTATATGAGTACACACATGTATTTGAAGGTACATGCTACATGCACTGGTACATGCATGTGTAGAGGCCAGAAGTCAACATCAGGTGCTTTTCTCTCCACTTTGTTTTTTGAGATAAGGTCTCTCACTGAATCCAGAGCTAGCTCACTGATGTAGGCTAGACTGGCTGGCCAGTGAGCCACTGAGATTCTTCTGTTTCTGCTTCTCATCACTAGGATTATAAGTGTGCACCACCATGCCTGGCTTTTTAATGTGGGTTGATCCACATGCTTGCTTGGCAAGCATTTACTGACTTAGCTATCTTTTACCCTTCTGTAGATCCTAAAGACCAGCTTTGGGAAGGTTCCTAGTTTCTGTTTATCTTGATATGTATCTGTGACTCATCCCATTATAAATTCAGTAGTGAATTTGTATGGTGGTGAAGGGGCAAGAGAACATTATTCATGGTAGCAAATGTGTGCAAATTCTTTGTATGATATGAGAAGAGCTGTTACCCTTGACTGCACTTTCACAAATTAGATATACTAAATGTTGCTTTCCTAATCTGTATATACAGTAGTAATTAGTCAATTCAGTTCAATCCAGGGTTTATTTCATAAAAGAAACAAACTTCAAAAAGTCTAGTTCAATTAGAAAGATTCCATCAAGATGCCTGGTGAAGACCAGCAGCACATTGCTTGGGGGATAATTTTCTCTGGAACACTGCCATCCCGTTCTAAAGTGTGTAGTCTTTTTCTAGTCAGTTGTTCTTGTCTGAGTATTTGGGAAATTGCTAAAGCCACAGAGACTTAGGGGTTATCACAGGCAAGTAGGAATTCTCACTTTCTTTCTGCCTCCCTCTCTCCTCCTTTTACATAGTTCTCATTTGCTTTCCCTTTGTTAATGTGTACTTTTTGTGGTAGAATATTCTAGATTCAGAAAGTAAGTGCTCAGTTTAAAAGGCACTTGCAAAATAAATGTTTGTTGAATGAATTAATAAATGAATGAATGAAGAATATGATGATTGGCTTTTGAATGCCAAAGGTAATGATTGACATAAAAATGAAAAGTCTAGTAGTGGTTGGCAGGGGAGGTGTTAAGAAGTATCGGAAGGCTTTGTTTAATCGGTAGAACTTCAGTATTGTAAGAGGAAGAGAATATGACGGTGATGTTTGTACAGCAGCATGAGTGTACTCAACACTGCTGAACTGGATGTATAAAAATGGTCAAAACAGATCATTCAACAAGATGGTGGCATGAGATATTCCAGTCCAATCCATGACCATAAATACCTTTGTTGTAACCTAGAAGAACAGCAGCCTGTTTGGAGGGGAAAAAAAGGCACTTTTCTGGGAAAATAAATTGAAGTCTTGTAGCAGTTGGCCTGACTTTATGGCATTTAAAAAGACCAGCAATCCTAAGAGTTTCCCTTTAAGAAGAAATGAGTGGAGGGAGCAGGCAAGGTCTAAAGGATCTCAAAATCTGTATGTGGTGAGGGTTATTCTTTTTTTGCAGCCAATCAATACAGACTGGAAGAGGGGAATGCTTCTTCGAATAGGAAGACAAAAATACATGAATCAAAGAAATATAACCCCATAAAAGGAACAAAATAAAATTTCAGTGTCTGGTTCCAAAGAAATGGATATTGATGAATTACTGACAAAGAATTCAAAACAAGCATCTTAATGAAGCATTAATTAAAACAAAGAAAAAAATATTGAACAAGAATGGTAAGAGCTGAACAATATAATGATTTGAATTGAAAAAGTCCAACAGACAGTTCTAACAGTAATCTAGATCAGAAGGAAAAATAAGTGAATTCACAAGTAGGCCATTTGAAAATATAAATAACAGTCATAGGAACATAGAAATGAAAGAGCAACGAACATTTATGTGACTGTGGTATTCCATCAAACAGAACAGTATGTGCATTATGAAAATTTCAGAAGGAACAGAGAAAGAAGTAGAAACCTTCTTTAATTGACAATTGGTGACTTTTGGGGAAAAGCGAGTCCATTTTCTTCAGGGATGTAGTCCCTGAAATGCTACCCATGCCCTGTCCTACACCTATGCACATGAGGGTAGCACTAAAGTGGGCTCAGGGCGTTTAAAAAAGAGCACATGTGGTTGGAAAGGAATAGTGGTGGTAGGGGATGGGGAGAAACTGAAAGGAAAGAAAAGGGGGTGGATTTGATCCTAATGCATTATATGCATGTATGACATTCTCAAAAATGAAAAAAAAATCATTTGTTTTTAAAAGGAAAGGAACAGTGAGAGTAAACTCCAGAAATCTGGGCCTTCAGTGGTTTTGTTTTCAGAA
This sequence comes from Nannospalax galili, assembly GCF_000622305.1. Lineage (NCBI taxonomy): Eukaryota > Metazoa > Chordata > Mammalia > Rodentia > Spalacidae > Nannospalax > Nannospalax galili. The sequence goes on from NW_008348570.1 coordinate 862,747, forward strand.
CAAAACGAAAAATTGAATCTGTGGCCTTGCAAGTGCTCTACCACTGAGCTAAACATCCAACTCCTGGTGCGTACTGAATTGCAGAGGACTTGAGCTTGGTTTCCAGTACCCAAATAGGGTGACTTACTATCATCTATAACTGCAGTTTCAGGATATCTGATGCCTCTGGTCCCCACAGGCACTTGTACTCATGTGTATACACTCACACACAGACATGCATACACATAATTAAAAATAAAAACAAAATCTTAAAAAGAGAGAGAGAAACTTTCCTAATTGGAGAAGGTAGTGAACATCCAGATCCATCATGCTCAAAAAACCCTCTAATAGCTTGATCATCAAGAAATCTTCACTGAGACACATGATAATCAAGTTGTGAAAGTCAAAACCAAGGAAAAATATTTGCAAGTAGCCATAGAAAAGCAAGTCATTGCAAAGGATGGACCCCTCTCCACAGTAAGACTACCAGTTTTTTATTTTATTTTATTTTTTGGTCTTTTTGAGACAGGGTCTCCTTGTAGCCCAATCTGGCCTGGAACTCACTTTGTAGACTAGGCTGGCCTCGAACTCACAGGCTCCGCCTGCCTCTGCCTCCCGAGTCCTGGGACTAAAGGCATGTGCCACCATACCTGGCTGACTGCCAGTTTTTTTTTTTTTATAAAACGTGTTTAAGTTCATAAAATTCTTCATAGCACTTTTCCCTTGTAGAGTCAAAATAGAAAATTTCCAAAGGTATTATGTTGTGCTCACTTTTTAAAAAGCCCAAAATGATCACCAGGATTTCTGATCATATGGTAAACGATATGAGCCCATGGTAGCCAAAGTCCAGGACTCCATTTGCAACTGCTAAGACATAATCACAACACAAGTACCCAGAAGAACTATTAGGTGAGATATTTTGGAAGTAAGGAAATGTGTACAGTAAGTAATACGATCAAATGTTGTACGTAAAACCTGCCAACTAAGCATACTTAACCCATTAAAAGGTATCTGTTGGAAATGAAAGGGGAGAGAAAGGCTTACACACAAATGGTAAGGGAGTGCTTCACACTAGTTCTGCCTTACAAGATATGATAAAGGGAGTCCTCTAAGTTGAAATGAAAGGGGTGCTAAGTAGCAACAGGAAAGCTTATCAGTCAAATTTTAAATATCGTAATGGTAATGTGTAAACCATTTTAACACTAACATAAAACTTAAAGATAAAAGTATTAAAAATAAGCATAGCTATAGATCAATGGGACAAAATCAAAGACCCAAACATGAGCACGCATAATCACAGTCACCTGATACTTGACAAAGCTGCCAAAAATTCATTGGTGGAAAGACAGAATCTTCAGCAAGTGATGCTGAGAAAACTGAATGTCCATGTGCAGAATGAAATTAGACTCACATCTATCACCCTGCACAGAAATCCACTCCAAATAGACCAAAGACCTTAATGTGAAACATGAAATGCTGAAATTGCTAGACGAAAATATAGGTAATATCCTACAGGATATAGACTTACGAAAGGACTTTCTGAATAGGGCTTCATTTGCTCATGAATTAAGGCTATCTGTTGACAAATGAACTAAACTAAACTAATTAAACTCATTAAACTAAAAAGCTTCTGTATAGCAAAAGAAATATTCAATTGAGTAGAAAGGAAGCCTACAGCGTAGGAGAGAATCTTTGCTAGCTATATAGCTGACAGATAATTAATATCCAGAATATACAAAGAACTCAAAAAACAAAAAACAAAAAATCAAGAAAATAAATGGCCTAATTAAAAAAAACTGGCTATAGCTCTAAACAGAGAGTTCATAAAAGAAGAAATAAAGATGGCTAAGAAATATCTTTAAAAGTGTTCAACATCCTTAGCAGTCAGGGAAATGAAAATTAAAGCTGCTTTGAGATTTCTTCTTACCCATGTCAGAATGGCTAAGATCAAGGAAACAACAAATGCTCGTAAGGGTGCAGGGAAGAGGAAACCCTCATTCCCTGCTGGTGGGATTGTAAGCTGGTGCAGCCACTATGGAAAGAAGTGTGGAGAATTATCAAAAAGCTAAAAGTAGATCTTCCATATGACCCAGCTATACCACTCCTTGACATATACCCAAAGTACTTGATATCCTACTACAGAGATACTTGTTCATCCATGTTCCTGGCAGCTGTTTCCACAAGAACTAGGAACAAAAACGCAAAACCTAAATGTCTATCAAGCATTGAATGGATAATGAAAATGTAGTGCATATACACGATGGAGTTCTATTTAGCTGTAAAGAAAATTGAAATCATTACATTTTCAGGTTAATGGGCAGAGCTAGAAAGCAGTATACTGGGTGAGGTAACTCAGACCCAGAAAGACAAATGATCTTATCTGTGGATCCTAGCTTCAGACCATTAGACGTAAAAGCCAGGAAAGTAGATAAAGACCGTGGGTGGGGAAAGAAGAAGGGGGGGGGATAGTAAGACACAGGTGCTATCAAGGGGGGAAATGGGGGGAGGTTTTAATTGGGGAGGGAGGAGAGAGGGTAATACGGAGGGAGAGGAAGGAAGGAGAGGTTAGCAGCACCATGGATGTTTGAAGAGCTATAGGGAAACCTTATTTTATAAGTATACTTAAAAATACATGTTGTATATATTTAAAATGAGTTATGTCAGCTGGGCATGATGGTGCACGCCTTTAATACCAGCACTCAAGAGGCAGAGGCAGGCAGATCTCTGTGAGTTCAAGGTCAGCCTGTCTACATAGAGAGTTCCAAGCCAGCTGGGGCCTTTTGCCCTGTCTCCAAAAGGCAAAAAAAAAAAAAAAAAAAAAAAAAAGTTATGTCATGTGGGATGATAATGTTCCTCCTAAGACTAACAAAAACTCCAATGCTGCCTTCTAGTTGTTGGATAGGGAAGTCAAACAGACTCTCCAAATAACAGAAGCTATTTCTACTGCCCTTGGTTGCCTCCCAGAACTTGAAGGTAAGCCCCTATTGCTGAAGACACCACACACTGTAGATGCAGGAGTTGAAGGAATCCAGCTGGAACTGACCTGGAAGCCTCCTCCTTGAGGACTAGCTCTCATAGTATTGGAAGGTGCTATATAAGCTGCCAAAGGAGAAAAGCTCAATAGTCCTATAAAGTCTGTGACCGCAGCAATTGCTGGCCCAACAAAATATCTCTAATGATGCAATAGTGGCATTTTTATCTTGGGGATAACCAGAAACTGTCTAATTGGACTTAAGGCCTGTTTAATAGGAGGGAACACATGCCCGGTGCTGTAACCTAGCCAAATAACCCGTGGCTAAAGAGCTCATAGACCTTAGAGGAGAACCTGCTACTGCCATTTCCCTAAACCAATATAATTTCTCACTGTATTCTAAAAACTTATCCTTAAACCCACAATGCAGCTCTCACCCCACATCAAAGAACTTTCTTTTTATAACAGGCAGAGACAATTATAGAGAGCCACAACAGAGAATAAGTGACTGTGTGTTGCCCAGCCCTAAAATATGTAACTCTACACCTAAGGCTCGGGGAACATTGCAGAAGAGTGGACAGAAAGATTGAAAGAGGCAGAGGACCAGGATGCCTGCTGCTAGACAGTGTCTTCCAGACACGACAGGGAAACTGCACCCATGACATCTCAACGAGCTGCCTAAACAAGACCTGTATAATGACAACACCAGCGGACGTTCCAAGATGGGTGGAGGAAATTCCATAAGGTTGTATATCTAGATGAAGAACTAGAGGGAATTAATGGATGCTGAGAAAGGAAGAATCAGTTTTCTCCAGGGATGAGCTCCCTGATAGATGATCCTAGGTGGTCAGCCCTAAACACGTGTACATACTAGCACCACTAAAACGAACTCAGTAGGTTGTTTACACGTGTGTGTGTGTGTGTGTGTGTGTGTGTGCATGTGTGTAGCAATAATAAAGAAGAGGTCGGGAAATTGAGGGGGGAAACATGGAAGGAATTGGAGGGGGAGAGGGATGGATAGAGATGATGTAAATCCAGTACTCCAGTATGAAATTCTAAAAAAAGAGTTAGATGAAAAAGCATGGTCATAATTTATTAATGGACGTATATTGTAAAAGATAGAAATCAATAACATGCCATGAAGGTGAAGGAGATGTAAAAGGGTTTGTATCCAATTGAAGTTGAGTCTTTAATCGGCTTAAAATAGTCCATTATATATGGTATCTTATATAAACATCATAGTAATCACACATAAAAGGTCTGTAGTAGATACAGAAAAGATGAAAAGAGAGCCATCAGAGCATAACCCTGCAGAAAGTCACAAAGAAGGACAGAAAGGGAGAAAGGAAGGAACAAAGGAAATGAAAAATAGAAAACAAGATCAGACTTTTCTGATTGTGGGAGAACCACTTTGGCTTTAAGGACACATACGTGGACTAGAGGCAAGGGATGGAAAAAAGATTCCATCAAATGGCAACTCAAAGAGAAGCAACGTGGCCATCCTTCTATCAGACAAAATGATCGGTAAGTAAAACTAAACAAAAACAAACAAACAAAAACCAGTTACACAAAATAAAAAGGTCACTTTCTTATGATTGAAGAGTCAGTTCATCATGAGGATCTAACAATTATAAGTCTAGATGCACCTAACATTGGAATGCCTGAATAGCTAAACAAATATTAATAGCACGGAAGCAAGAAGTAACTAGGCACATGATAATGGCAGGGGACTTGAATACAGCACTTTCAACACTGAACAGATCATCCAGACAGAAAATCAATAAAGAAGCAGCAGATTTGAGCAATACTATAGACCAAATGGACCTAGCAGACAGATACAGAACATCTACTCCAACAGCAACAGAATATGCATTCTTTCAAGCACACAGGGACACGCACTCCAGGATAGATGACATGTTTAGACATAAAACAAGTCTTAACAAAATTCATAAGAGTGAAATTGTATCATCTTTTGTAACCATAATGGTATGAAACTAGAAATCAATAGCAGAAAGAAAATAAGAAAACTTACCAAAAAATGTTTTGGGATATAAAATCAGCATATAAACACAAGTTGCATTTCTCTACATTAATAACACACCATCCACAACAGAAAAAGGAAACAATCTCGTTTACAGCTGCATACAAAAATAATAAACTGCTTAATAATAAATTTAGCCAAGGAGATGAAAGATCTGTACCCTGAAACCTGTAAAACATCAGTGAAATTAAAGGAAACACAAGTAAATGGAAAAATATCCCACCTTTGTGGATTGGATGAATTTTGCCAAAATTTCCCAAAGTGACCCTCAGATTTAATGCAGTTCCTATCAAAATTCCAATAATATTTTCTACAGAAATGGAAAAGGTTCTAAAATTCACTAGGAACTACAAAAGAATCCGAGGAACCAAGTGAGTTTTGAGAAAGAGCAAAGACTTTAAATCATATTATAAAGTGATATTATAATCAAACCCTGTGATTCTAGCATAAAAAGAGACTCATAGGTCAGTGGTTAGAATAGAGAGCCCATATATAAATTTACATGTATCTTTGACAAAGCCACCAAGAATATAGAATGGGGGAGAGATAGCTTCAATAAATAGTATTAGAAAAACTGGATATCTATATATGAAGGAATGAAACAGAGTATCTTTCATTTTTATTTATTTTAATTTTAATTTTTTGAGACAGTGTCTCCCGTAGCCCCAGCTGGCCTGGAGCTCACCGTGTAGACCAGCCTGGCCTCAATTTCACAGAGATCCACTTGCCTCTGCCTCCCCAGTGCTGGGATGAAAGGCACGCGCCACCACACCTGGCATATTTCCTCCTTTGTAAAACAGGTGACCACCCACTTTCCCAGAGTTGCCATTAGGACTGAAGGAGCCCATAGTTGATGCTTAAAGGTCAGCGTCCATGGGCTCTCCCTCTCTGTGAAAAGGACCAGCGAAGTGGGAGCCAGAGACCAACGGTACTTGTCACTCCCTTCTCCACCCCAGCATTTAAGAGAAACTAAGTGGCCAAGCAATAATCACTGATGGTTTTTCCCCAACTTTTTTTAATTGTGGTAGACTACTATAACATAAAATTGACTGTCTTCATTATTTTATTGTGCACATTTAAGGTATACAACTTGGTGTTTTGACATGCATATGCAATTGTGAAATGACCACAACCAAGTCAGTTAACATACCCATCACCTCACAGCTGGAGAGAGAGAGAGAGAGAGAGAGAGAGAGAGAGAGAGAGAGAGAGAGAGAGATTTGGGATCTACCCGCTAGCAAATTTCTATTATACAATATAATACTGCTACCCAGAATCACTATGTTGTAATTAAGTCCATAGAAACTTATTCACTGTGCATCTTAAGGATTTTACTCTTTTTTGATGTGACGGTAAATGAATTGTTTCCTTTTTCTGATATAGATGATTTATTGTTAGTATAGAAAAATGCAAGTGATTTTTTTTGTGTGTGTGTCTTTTTAAGACAGGGTATCCCTGTAACCCTGGAACTTGCTGTGTAGACCAGGCTGGCCTCCAACCTGCCTCTGCCTCCCAAATGCTGGGATTAAAGGCGTACACTATCATGCCTGGTGCAATTGATTTTTATATTTTTATTCTATTCTAAACATTTTTGCAACTTTTCCTATTATTTTCTGTAATGATTTGTAGCTTCATATCATTATGGTTACACGAGATGACATGACTTCAGTCTTCCTAATTTTGTTAAGGCTTGTTTTATGCCTGAACATTCACCTGTGCTGTTTATACTGTAGCCTTTGTGTCTGCTTACTCACATCTGACTCACGTTGCCTGTTACCAGTGCTGTTACTCCTGAGAACCACTGATCTACGTTCTGATTCGATGAATCATGAATCTATTTTGGCTTGCACATAGAAGTGATGTCATACATTATTGTATTTGTCTTTCTTTTTGGCTTATTTCACTTAGCGTGTCTTCTAGGCTCATTTACATTTCCTCAATGGCACTATTTCCTTTTTTAAGGGCCTATAATGGTACACAGTACGTGTATTCACATTCACTCATTTGTTCATGGACATTTATGTTGCTTCTGTGTCTTAGCTACCTTGAATAATACTACAAAAAAATATGGGAATGCAAATACCTCTTTAAAAATCCAGAGTTCTTTTAGATAAATACAAAGAAGTGGGGTTGCTGGACTGTTTTATATTGAATTTTCTGAGGAATTTCTGTATTGTTTCCCCTAGTGACTACCAACTTACCAGTCTTCTCTTCTGAACCTTTCCCAACATGTATCTTATTTTTTTAATAAAAATGCCATCCTAGTAGGTATGAGGTGATATCTCACTATGGTTTGACTTCATTTTCCTGATGGCTAATCACATTTTTCATATATGTTTGTCATTTGTATGTCTTCTTGGTTTGCTATTGAATTTTATTATTACACATTTTGCATATGAACCTCTTCAGACATGTGGTTTGCAACATTTTCTCCCATTACATAGGTGGTCTATTCACTCTATTGATTGGGTTCTTTTCTTTTTTGATGGAAGGTATTTAGTTTGATAAGCTCACTTAAAAATTTTTGCCCTTGCTGGTCTACGTAGTGAGTTCCAGGCCAGCTAGGGCTACAGAGAGACCCTATCTCTAAAAGGAAAAAAAAGAAAAAAATTGCCCTTAGTACTTGTGTTTTTTGGTGTCATATCTGAAAAATTATTGGCAAGACCAATATCAAGAAGCTGTTTTCTTCTAGTATTTTGAACTTTGAGCTTTAAAGTCTGTGACCAATTTATGCTTGATTTTTGTATACAATTAATATATTTTATTTCAGCCAGATGTGGTGGCACACATCTTTAATTACAGCACTCAAGAGGCAGAGGCAGGCGGAACTCTATGAGATCGAGGCCAGCCTGGTCAACATAGTGAGTTGCAAGCCAGCTGCGGTTACAGGGAGACCCTGTCTCAAAACAAAAACAAAAACAAACAAACAAAGAGAAAGAGAAATGAAGAAATACATGCCCCGAGTGGTTAAATTTCTTACTGTAAGCTGCAATTGACTCAAAACTAATATTCTGGTTTATACACATATACTACTACTTATACATCCATATTAAATTCATTTACCAGTTTTTTCTAGTATTTCTACTGGAGAGGGAAGCAAACTTATATTTGCATCCCACAGTGCCACCTTCAATACCTTCACCTTTAAACCCACCTGAAAGCACCATCTGTTTTGACTGTATTGATTTCTTGAAGGTCCATATGTTGTGACCAGAGCAAGAGTGAACAGCAGTGACTGATAACCTAGTCCTTGTTACATGTTGTTCTCTATGGAAAGGAAACTATCTCAGTGCGTGTGGGTTGAGCATCCACTGAACTGATGGCTGTATTCAGTTCCACATGAGGCGGTGGCTCGGGAACAAGTGAAGGATGGATGTCAGTTCTACCATGACCCTTTCCTCATCTTGGTGACTCTGAGATGCGGAAAAGAGGAAAGGAATTGTCTGCTTTGTGGTTCTCTTGTCTTGTGTTAGTGAAGGTAGATAAAGGACAAGGTGTGGGGGAGGACAGGGGTTGGAGGAAAATACTCAGCTGGGGCTGAAATCTTTTATAAACTGCAAAATCATACCCTGCCTTTTGCTTCAAATCATAAATGCTAGCCAAGCCCCTGACTATACGCCATGATGGTTCTCAGAAGCTGGGATTTAGGTATTTTCTTACTTTTTATTGTAGACAGAATAACAACACTAAGGAGATTTAGACATTAACAGCATATCAACGGTCAGCCACCACACTAACTTACAGTCTCCACTTTTGCACAGTACCTTTTTAAAAATAAAAAATAAAAAATGAATTTGAAAATTTCATACATGTATACAGTATATCTTGATCGTATCACTGCCCATTCTCTCCCTCCAACTTTCCTCAGGTTTCCCATTATAGCACTCTCCCAATTTCATGTCTCTCTCTTTTTTAAAATATGTTTAAAAATATTTTTCAGAAGAAGCATTTCATTTCAGCTTTAGCATACTCAATAACAGTTTCCAGAGCAAAGATACATCTCATTCAAAAGTGGCTAAAAAATTTTAGATTCGCTGTTGAATTAATACAGTTATACAATATTGAACTCAGTATAAACCCTGTAAGACATAAAATTGAATGATTTTTTAAGCTTTAAAAAGATCTCCATTTCATTTTAGAGTATATTGTTTTTGCTAATAACACTTAGATGTTGGTGTATG
>NW_008348570.1:872063-873654 GCF_000622305.1 Nannospalax galili
ATCTGATTATTACTACTCATGGTTGGTTACTTTCTGAGCTCCTTGGCATCTGAGCATGGACATAAAGTCATCAGGTAGATTTCAGTGGTAATGTTTTTCACATCTACTAATTATTAAGGAGCAAATTTTTATGCTTTGAAGAATTTTTAAAATTTTTTTAAAAATTTAATAATCACATGATTAGAAGAAGCATTTCATTATAGCTTTAAGATATTCAGTAACACACACCAGACCAGGGATATATCACTTTTGAAAGTGGTTCTAAAATTTTTAAGTTTGTAGTTGAGTTAATACAGTTATACAATATTGAACTCAGTATGAGCCCTGTAAGACATGAAATTGAATGAGTTTTTACCCTTTAAAGATCTCCATTTCATTTTAAAATATGCTGTTTCCTACATTTTTAATGCTACTAACATGTAGATGTTTGGACATATGCCTTTAATCACTATGTATCTGATGATTACTAGTCACAGTTAGTTACACTCAGACCCTTAGTACCTGAGTATGGATATAAAGTCATTAGGTAGATTTCACTGGTAATGTTTATCACCTCTATTATTTAACATGAAATAAGTTTTTATGCTTCCCCCCTCAAATATGTCTTTTTTAAAAAATTTGTTGATTTTTCTGTGTGTATATCATACAGAACATCCCACACAGTCTTATTCATCTGTATACTCACTTCCCAAATGTCACCCTCCCATAGCCTCCCCATCCCACACACTGGAGCCCATATACATCCCTGTTACTGTCCTCTATGTTGTTGACACCCCCAGCCATTCTCCAGTGTTTGTCCATCTGCTGAATCTAGTCAGCCTATTTGCAGACCATTGTTTTAGGAAGATCAGCTGTTCCTCATCTAGCAGCAATCAGTTGTCAATATTCCTTTAGATAGGATTGGGGTCTGCTGTTCGTTTTCCCAGTTCTATGCTGGGCTACTGTCTGGGAGTCTTGTGCCACCCTGGCCAATAACTCAAAGGAAGGTATCACCTGTCTGGCATTGTTTCTTCTTATGTAGCCTTTAGCTATATGGACTCTTAAAAAATTACATTGACCACTTTAATCTTTGGTTATACTTTCCTTTTGGGTGTTTAAAACCCCATAGCTGGTCCAGATAAAACAATTTATTTTTACTCTTAAGGTCATTTGAGGATCTGTTCCTCAGAGGTAACATGGGCTTGGGAGGAGCCCCTGGCTCCTTCCTTTTACCAGTTCCTTCTATGTGAAGATAAGTCAAAGGTCCTGCTCGACTATGGCTGGCTTCCCTTTAAAAGAATGAGGGAATGATTACCCCGTTTTTAACCTCCTCTTTGTAGACTGGACACTGGTTCAAGTCCATCTGGTGGGGTCTCCATGGCCTCCTTGCTCAAGAGGACAGGTGACTCAGCACAGTTACAGGACATTTTGAGAGATGCCTATAGTCCCCTGGAACTTTGTTGACCTAGGAGGGCAAGGAGCAAAAACTGTCCTTTATGTCCCCCTGACCAAATTAGTATAGGCCTCAAAGTATGGCTGTGAAACATTCAAGAAGATTAGTTTGGTTTAGTTTTGGTAGTTCCCATGCCTTTAGATATCCATCCATTTCTTT
>NW_008348570.1:873954-874652 GCF_000622305.1 Nannospalax galili
TTTGTTCTTACTTTTCAAGTGTCTTGAGTTGCAATGTTAAGTCATTTATTTGTGTTCTTTCCAATTTTTTAATGTAGGCACTTAGAGCTATAAACTTCCCTCTAAGGACCGCTTTCAGTGTGTCCCAGAGGTTTTGTTGTATTGTATTGTCCTTTTCATTTAGTTCCAGGAATACTTTTCTTTCTTAATTTCTCTTTTGACCCATTCATCATTCAGGAGTGTGTTGCTTAACCTCCATGTGTTCATGTGGTGACTAGGGCTTCTTCCAGTGTTGATTTTAAGCTTTATTGCATTATAGTCTGATAGAATGCATTGACTTATTTCAATCTTTTTGTATTTGTTGAGGCTTGTTTTGTACCCCAGTATATGGTCGATTTTGGAGAAGGTTCCATGAGGTGCTGAGTAGAAAGTATGTCCTTTGGTGCTTGGGTGGAATACTCAGTAGATATCTGTTAAGTCCATTTGATATATGGTATTGTTTAATTCAGATGTCTCTCTGTTAACTCTCTGCCCTGTTGATCTATCTAATGGAGACAGTGAGGCATTAAAGTCCCTTCTATTAATGAGGTGGGATTAATCTAGGTCTTAAAGTCTTGTGGTATCGTTTTTATGAAGTTGGGTGCACCAGTTTGGTGAATATATGTTCATGATTGTAATATCTTCTTGATTCATTGTTCCTTTGATCAAAATGACGTATC
>NW_008348570.1:875283-879870 GCF_000622305.1 Nannospalax galili
TATGCATGGAGTGTTTCTTTTCTGGTCCTGTCTATTTGGTGTTCTATATGTTTCTTGTATTTGTATGGGCATGTCTTCCTTTAATTTCAGGAAATTTTCTTCTATGATTCTGTTGACTATCTGTTCCATGTCATTATCTTGGGATTCTTCTCCTTCCTGTGTGCCTATGATTTGTAAGTTTGGTCGGTGTTACACAATTTCTGCATATTCAAATCTTGTGCTTTCTAAAATTTTTTGTAATCTTTGCTTGAGTGGTCTAGTTCATCCACTTTATCTTCCAGTCTTGATACTCTGTTTGCCATTTCATTCATCCTGTTGGTGAGGCATTCTTCTGTTGTTTCTAATTGGTTTACTGAATGTTTCACTTCCTTCTTCATTTCAGCCTGCATAGTCTTCAGTATTTCTAGCTCTTTTCTGAATTTATCCCTATCTTCCTTTAGCTCTATGATTACCTTGTTTGTGTGTTCTTTAAGTTCACTGGATTCTTTTATCATGTTCATCATTGTTCTTTTGAGTTCCATGTCCTGCATTGTCTCTACGTACTCCTCTAGAGGACTATTGGTGTTCAATGGGGATATGTTATTTTGGTTTTTCATGTTATTATTTTCTCTGTGATTTTGACATGTAAATTTCTTTGGTAGTTTCTGACTCTTGTGTGAGACTCAAGCCTTCAAGTTTAGGTCTCCTTCTTTTTGTAAACTTTATGTGCCTTTGTGGTTTACTTTTTGGACATGAAAAGCTGGTTCATCTAAGCTTCTGGTTCTCTCTTTGAGAGCAGTGGTGATTCCCCTGGTGTTTGTGGCACCAAGACAAGAAATGGGACTCTCATTGGAGTGTCCAGATTGCTTTTGTCTTCAGGAGTTCCCACAGAAGCCCAAGTCAGATGAGGATTAGATGCTCTCAGTCTTTCTCTTAAGGCCTGGATCCCTCCAGGAAAGATTTTGGCCTCAGGAATTTGGGGGTTGGACTGGCCTGGGAGCAGGGCCCAGGAAAGATGCTGGTCTCAGGCAGCTGGTGGCTGTTCCACCCAGTGATGCAAAGGAAGAAGGGGGTGGGAAGAGGCTCCAAGGGCTCCTGGGGACTGTAGGGAGGAACTGGGTTGGCCTGGATGCAAAGGATCAGGAAGCAGTGGTGATTCCCCTGGTGTCTGGGGCACGAAGACAAGGAATGGGACAATACCCAGGCTAGGAGGATAGATGGGTTGGGGAGATGGGAGGGTGAATGAGGCTGGGGGAGTCAAGGCATGGAGGGCACCATGGACTTACCCAGGACAGAGGCTGGTGGGTTGTGAAGGCCCACGGAAGTAGAGGGAAGTGAGGGTGGAACCAGGCCCATAGGGCTCCTGGGGACTGGGAGAAGGAACTGTGTTTGTCTGGATACAAGGGATCAGGAAGCAGTGATGGTTCCGGACCGAGGGGTCAGCCCCAGTATCCAGGAAAGAGGCTGGTGGGTAGTGCAGCCCAGGGAAGCAGAGGGAGGTGAGGGCGGAACCAGACCCAGAGGGCTCCTGGGGACCTCAAGAAAGAACTGGGTTCTGGGTTCATTTGGATGCGAGGGATCAGCAAGCAGTGGTGGTTCCAGGGCTGAGAGGTCAGCCCCAGTGTCCAGGAAAAGGCTCTTTTTTTTTTTTTTTTTTTTCCAAGCAGGCTGAGTTTGATTAGTTCTACACATATGCTCATGGGTATGGGGTCATCTACTGGGACATGGGAAACATACCTGTGGGCTGCCTCCCAAAGAAAAGCGATTCTCTCTTCCCCCAGAATCCATCAACCGCCAATTGATCCTCAGCTGGAGTGGGGCCTCAGCAGTCCATCTTCACTCCATGCTAGAATTTTAACTGGCTTGATCTTGTGCAGGTCTTGTGCTGATAACCACAGCTGTTGTGCATTCATGTGTGTAACAGCCATGTCCTGTTCCAAAGACAGCATTTCACAGCACTCTTCCTCATCTTCTGGCTTTTACATTCTCCCCACCTCCTCTTCCACCATGTTCCATGAACCTTGGTGGTAGGTTGAGATATATCTATATCTATATCCATACCCACATCTATATTTATATCATCTATCTCTACCATCTACCCATCTAATCTCCCTGCTATGACTGAACACTCACTGCCACTTATTCTCAGCACTTGAAACAGTTATGAGCCTCTGTATTATCCACCATCTGCTGGAAGAGGAAGCTCTCTGACCAAGGTTGAGAACCGCACAAATCTACAGATATAAACATAAATATTTAGAAGACAATCCGACAACATGACCATTAAACAAAACAACATCAATAAGTTCTCCACTAGAGCCTTTGACTTCCCTACCTAGGGGTTTTGACTATGATTGCAATACTAAGCATGAATTCCCTCCTGTGGAGAAGGCCTCAAGTCCAGTCAAGATAACAGTTTGTTATCCACATAAACAGTCTTGCCATTTTTGCACCAGTAGGCATATCTTGCCTGGCAGGTCAATCTATAGACTGTAAAGTCCAATGCTGGATAAGACCATTGATGCTTTTTCTCCCCCAGCAGCCTGCATAGCACCTTCCAGCATTATGAAAGCTGGCCAGCAGGGAGAGAGTTTTGTACAGGATCATTCTTATTTGGATGATCTCATTTCCAGTTCACTCTACAGCCGCTTTATAAAAAACTTCCTATGATGATGTTTCTTATCTCTGGCATAAGATGAATCTATCTGATTTGTGATTGAACCCTCCATCTTTGGCCCCAAGTGATCATATGTTTGAAGTTTAAGGAACTTTACCTGAGTTTTATCTTTAAATCCAATTTTCTGGATTTATTAAGTGGGGGGGGGGACAGGACTAGTAATGATAATAATAACACAAATATAACTCATTTAATTCTATGAGATAGATGGGCTATAACTGCCTACATACTATAGCTGAAAGCAAAAAGTGGTATACAGAGAGCTTAAGTAACTTGCCAAGGACACATCACTAGTGAATGGTGAAGCCAAGATGGAAATTCAGGCTATCTTGCTCTAGAGAGAATATAAGTATGAACAGAGGTGTAATACTATAACTAACAAACAGCTGATGCTTATTAAAATAAGGGTTGGGACTGTAGCTTAGTGGACAACTGCTTGCTTAGCATGCCTGAGGTTCTAGGTCTGATTCTCAGGACCACAAAATGACAACAACAAAACCAATTGTAGTAATAAACAATTCAGGTAGAACAAGATGGTATGTTCTGGGGAGAAGAGCCTTTAGAGTGTTACACCTTTCAGGTTCTTTTTCTCTACTTCTCTTCCCCCTTCCCTTCCCCTCCCCCCTCTCTCATTCTTTTCTTTCTGACATTCCGATCTCATGTAGACCAGGCTGGCCTCAAATGACCTTGAACTTTTAATTCTCTTGCCTTCACCTGAATGCCAGTATGGTAGGCATGCACTGCCATACCTGATTAATTAAATGTTTTTTGACTCTCAGCTGCTTTTGCATATTAGTTTCTAACTGAGTGTTTTTACTTAAGACTGAAGCTTGGAGAATTCAATGACAAGCCACAGGGATTCAACTCGTGCCAGAAATAGTAAACATTATCGCAGGAATTTTTTTAAAAAGTGGTGGTACCTGCACAAACATCAATTCCAAATGGCTCAAAGACCTCAATGTAAAGCCTGAAACTCTGAAACTATTAGAAGAAAACATTGGGAAAAACTTATAAGATATAGGCATAGGAAAGGATTTTCTAAACTGGACATCAATTGCTCAGGAAACAAGGGCAAGAATTAACAAATGGGACCTCATTAAACTAAAAAGCTTCTGTACATCGAAGGAGACAACCAAGGAAGAAAACAGAAAACCCACAGAATGGGAGAAAATCTTCACCAGTGACACATCCGACAGAGGTTTAATAACCAGAATATATAACAAACTCAAAAAACAGAGAACCAAGACAAGAAGCAACCCAATTAAAAGATGGGCTAAGGAGTTGAACAGAGAGTTCTCAAAAGAAGAAATAAAGATGGCTATGAAGCATCTTAAAAGATGTTCAACATCACTAATAATTAGGGAAATGCAAATTAAAACCACTTTAAGATTTCATCTTACCCCAGTCAGACTGGCTAAGATCAAGAGAACAAATGATACCAAATATTGGAGAGGATGTGGGGAAAGGGGAACACTCATCCACTGCTGGTGGGGCTGCAAACTGGTTCAGCCCCCATGGAAAGCAGTGTGGAGAACTCTTAAAAAACTACAAATGAACCTACCATTTGACCCAGTTATACCACTCCTTGGCATATACCCAAAGAACTCATCCTATCGCAGACTCACTTGTACATCCATGTTGCTGCTCCTTTCACAATAGCTAAGAGATGGTAGCAACCTAAGTGTCCCTCAACTGACGAGTGGATAATGAAAATGTGGTTCATTTATATGATGGAGTTTTACTCAGCAGTAAAGAAAGATGAAATCATGAAATTTGAAGGTAAATGGATGGAACTAGAAACTGTGATACTAAGTGAAGTAATATAAACTTAGAAAAACAAATGATGTATATTCTCCCTCATATGTGGATCCTAGCACCAAATCCTCTTAAATTCCGCGTCTTTTTAGTAAAATGATGCTATACAGGAATCT
>NW_008348570.1:881476-919479 GCF_000622305.1 Nannospalax galili
TATTGAGTACAATATTGTATAGCTGTATTGATTCAACTGTAAGCCTAAAAATTTACAGCCAATTTTGAAAGAGATACATCTTAGCTCTGGAAATTGTTATTGAATATGTCAATGCTGTTGTAATGAAATGCTGCTTCTAATTATATGATTATTAAATAAATAATGTAAAAAAAAGCATTTGATTAAAAAAAAAGTGGTGGTAGAGCCAATCGGAAATAAGTGTCTAAACAAGTACAAAAGTGGGTTGGGTGTGGGTCTCCCTGTAGCCCCAGCTGTCCTGGAACTCACTATGTAGACCAGGCTGGCCTTGAACTCACAGAGATCCGCCTGCCTCTGCCTCCCGAGTGCTGGGATTAAAGGCGTGCGCCACCATGCCCAGGTCCCAAATAAGAATTTTTTAAAAAAGTAATATAAATTTATGATACTGTAAAAGATAGGTAGATGCAGAAAAATTTCAAAGGTCTTCGTATTCCATTTGAGGCCCCAGAAACCCTAGACCTCAACACCGCAGGTGAATTCAGCAGCAGCACATGTGTGGGCTAAGGTCTGAGAGAGGAGTGGTGTGGAGGGCAGTTAGCAATCTTTCTCTTCAGGGATGTGGTGATAGGAATCTTGTATGAGCTGGTAAGAATGGAGAGGGAGCTGAGACCTGATATGTTTGGGCCATTGTTTGGCAGCCATAGCACATTATCTCTCTGTACACGAGGGTTAATCTGTGATGGCCAATAAAGGTATAGATTCCTGGTACGTGGCAGTGGTTTTGTATAATAAACACGGTCAAGTGCCAAGAGATAACTCAGTCCAGCTCTGATGTGTGTGGAGTGCTTACAGCCTGGGCTAAGTCCTGAGCCACGTTTTTCTTTCCTATGAAATATCTGCCACCTGCTGTCCTCTTTTACAGGAACAGGAACTGAGGCTCAGGTTAAGTCATTTGCTAAATCACACAATCAGGATTCAAACCCATATCCTGTCTGCCTTCAAGACCAGAATAATGCCTCATTGTTGACTAATAGTAATAACTTAGAGCATTTTCTGCTTCCTGGCTTTCTCCATCTTTTCATCTCCAGTGTGGCTCCCTGTGACAGCTTGAAATTAGTTCATCTCTCAGCATTAGAAACAGCAGCAATTCACCAGACCAAAGGGTTTGTTCCTCACCCCAGTGCAACATATTTATTTATATATCTTATTCTATGGTTTTTATCATCATTAAAGTGGCTCTACTTGGCCCTTTAAGAAGCTAATTAATCACTAAATATAGACTACAACTTGTTCTTTTCGGCCCTCTGCATGCTTTTCCCCCCATTGTGCGATGCCATCTGGTGCCATGAGCTCATGCGTTCTGTGTTCTTTTGCAGAGCGCCAGATTCATCCTCTCTAAGCCCAGAAAGCAGGGTTGATTTCAGAGTTTACATGTGTGGCTTTGTAAGCACTGGAATCTAACGCCTCCTTGTGGAATTCCCCGGTATCACCCCTTAACATTACCACAGGAAACTTCTGTCTTTGCCCCCATCTATCAATACTGTATGTGAATACTTGTGTAAACATCTCTCTTTTTAATCAATAGCACATACTTCGTTTTTGGCAAGCAATCGAGCAGCTGCAGGTCTCTTCTCGTGTGATTTTTGTCACATTTCTCTTTGTCAGTTTAATGCATGTGCTGGGGGAAGCCAAACCTAAGTATGCTTTCCCTTTCTAATCTGTTTGACTTTCTGCTGTGACAGTGGAACTAGTATTTAAGACCAAGGACATCAAAATCTCACGACTGGTCTCTGACATGACTGCTGATCATCCCTCTCACTTTCTCTTTTAATTCTGCTAAAGTCTCTGTAATCATTTTCCCAGGGAGCGGAGCACCAGGAACACAGGACGTTATTTTACGAGCTCTGCTCAAGAGCTCTGGGCAGACCCGTCCTCTTTGAAATCTTTGAGCGCCACTCGCTAGATCTGGTCCCTCCCCTCACCCTGTTTGGCTTCTCATGTTCGCATCCTTGGTATCTTGAGTGTAGGCTGAGATCCCAGTGGGGAAGGAAAGGCTATTTGGTAGTGTGTACACCACTTACCTCATTTTTGGCGCAAGCAGAGCGCCCAACCAGCCGCTACCCTCTTCCTGTTGTATTGCTGCCTGTTGAGATCCTGCCCACTCCCTTCAACGGTCAGAGAAGGAGCTGGGTCCTGAGAACATTTGCAGTGGTCTAAGGGACCACATACTTCCCTAAACACAGAAATTGTTCTGAGGCCAATTCCTCTGAGCCTGAGACAGCTGGTTTCTCCAGTTCACATCCCATCTCCAGCATGTAGCATCTTATAAGAGATACAGGTAGGGGGAAGCTGTTGAATCAGTCATGCAGCCAGTCAGCTTCCAAATAACATGTATTGGCATGTGTAGAAAATACACAGACAGAGCCCTCCATCAGGAGTCAGTTCTGTTCCCCCAAGTGCTTATGTTGGTACTAAACTGTAAAAAAAATGATTTTTCATATTAAATTAACCATGTATTTTGGAACTACAACTGTAAAAATCTACAGAATTAACGTGAATTTCTAAAAGGTTAAAGAATTCTACCCTTCCTTTCCTGAGTGGTTTGTCTAACAGCAAATACATTAAGACTCACTTCCTTTCTGTGGCCTTGGGCTAATTACTTAACCTCTTTGAGCTTCAGCTTTCTTTCTGTTTAATGGAAATAACAATACCCAGGGTCATTGATGAGTGTTAACTGGACTCTTTTCACATATGTGTGGTGTGCATGTGTAAGTGTATTCCCACGTGTGTGGGTGTGCATATGTGTGGAGGCCAGAGAATAATGTGGGGTAGCTTCCTCAATCACCCCCCACCTTATATATTGAGACAGGGGATCTTACTTGAACCCACAGCCTGACAGTTCTGATAGTCTAGCTAGCCAGCTCGTCCTGGGGATCCCCCATCTCTGCCTCACGAGTGCTGGGATTTCATGTGGGCTGCTATCTCCACCCCCATTTATGTGCATGCCGAGGAATCTAAACTCCAGTGATCATGTTTATGGAGTGAGCTCTTTTCCTCACTGAACCATCTCTTCCAACCCCTCAAATGGATTTTTTTGTCACATGCTTTTGCTGTGTGTTTGAGATGATCAGCTTGTTTCTATCTTTTATTCTATATATGATATGCTGCATAAATTACTTTTTGTATAGCAAACCAATTTGCATTCCTGAGATCAATCTCACTTGTTCATGATGAATATTTTATTTTTTTTTAAAGACAGCATCTCCCTGTAGCCCAAGATGGCCTGCAACTTGCTATATAGACCAGACTGGCCTCTGTTTTACAGAGATTCACCTGCCTCTGACTCCCAAGTGCTGAGATAAAGGCATGTGTCATCATGCATGGCTGCATAGATCTTTTTGAATGTTGCTGGATTCAGTTTGCTATTATGGTGAAGGATCTTTTGCCTATATAGGTAAAGAATATTATATAATTTCCCAGGGCTAGGGATATGGCTCAGTAGATAAAATGTTCGCCTTGTAAACATGAGGACCTGAGTTTGATCCCTAGAACCCATGTTTTTTTTAAAAAAGAGCTTGGTGTGATGATGCAAGTTTGTAATCCCAGCACTGGGAATAGGAGACAGGTTGGTCTCTGGTTTACTGGCCAACTGGCCCATGCTGCCTGCTGAGTTCTAGGCCAGCTTCCAAAGCAAGCAAGCAAACACAAAGGCAAACAAAGCTGGCAGTGCCTGATGAATGACACCTGAGGCTGTCTTCTGGTCTCCCTGTGTGGTCGAGCACATACACACATGCACACAAGAATATAATATGATTTCCTTTTCTTGTGATGTCTTTCGTTTCATGTTGTAGAATGAGTTAGGAAATATTACTTCCACTTCTATTTGTTTTTGTCTGAAAATTTGTTAATTTTTCTTTAAACAGTTGGTAAAAACTAACTAGCCAAGCCATCTAGTCTTGGACTTTTCCTTGAAAATTTTTACTAAGTTAATTACTAACTCAATCTCTATTCCTAGTGTAGGTACATTCAGATTTCCTATTGTTTCTTTTTTAAAATTTTTAATTATTATTTTTATTTTATGCATATGCATGTATTGCCTGCATATAGGTTAGTGCACCTGTGTCATGCAATGCCTGTGGAGGTCAGAAGAGGCGGTCAGGTGCCCTGGAACTGGAGTTACAGACAGTTGTTAGTGGCCATGTGGGTGCTGGCATTTGAACCTGGGTCTTCTGCAAGAATAACCAGTGTCCTTAACCACTGAGGCATTTCTCCAGCCCCTCTTATTGCTTCTTGAATTCGTCTTTGAGTTTGTGCCTTTCTAGGACTTTGTTACTGCACCTGTCTTACCTACTGTGCTGTCATATATGTTTTCATGGTATCCGGTGTTCTCTTATACTCCTTTTTATTTCTGTAAGATTAATCTCCTTTTGCTGTCTAGTTTTTTTTTTTTTTTTTTTTTTTTTTTTTAATTTCACTTTGCTTTTATACTTACTCAGATTCTAACCATTAGAGGTTAATTTGCATCTGTGAGGATTCTTTTCTTAACAGCTGCTGGGGTTAAAGGACTATCATACACATACATTGTTTTGAAAATTAGTTTAATGAGATTTAATTTATTCAAACAGTTGGCCAGGTTGATTTACACTGAGAGAAAGTTTTGTTTGTTGCTGAATTTTAAGAGAAGGCAAATACTGTCCAGGGGATTCAGAAGGCTTAAGGAGAAGAGCAGATGTATAAAGTCATGTGATAAACACATTGGGTAGGGGTGATGGGAAGGAGCGGTACTAGATGAATTAATGGGTACATGTAATCATAGCAAAGTATTGTGTGTGCCTAGGACTGGCCATGTCACCATAAGGGAAGTAAATAATTTATTTTCTGCCTTTCGACTTTTATTATTAGCTTTTCTCAAGGTCTGTAGTTCAAGCCAGTCACCTTCCTGTTAAAGAGTGACAGTAGCTGCCTGAGGGTTAGATAGACTTTTGTGTGGAGATGTAAAGATCACCTAAACCATCATGTTGAAGTTGATTTTATGGGAAAATATTTCCTAGTTTCCAAATAACATACATCCTAATGAAATTTTTTATGCAACTTAATTCAGAGTTTGAGGCTAGCTCAAGTTCAGCCATATCACTCAAATGTTAATTTTAAATTCTAAGCCCATTTCTTAAACCATCTCTATATTTTAGGCCATATTTTTCTTGAATAGCTTTGTGTTTAAGTCGTACAAACTCAGTATTGAAAAGACTTTAGTAGAATATATATGCATATATATAGCTTAATGCATGCAAAAATGGAATGTGATTTTTAAAAATATTTCAGTTTTTAGGTTTTTGCTACCATGAGTTGCCTCTGTTAATGATAATAATCAAGAAATCCCTTTACCTGCTCCCATTCAACCTGATTTAGGATAAATTATTCTGCCTTGGGCTCTAGAATTCTATTATAAATGAGAAGGCTGGTAATCGCATTTCTTATTTCCTTCAAGGTATTGCGCAGCGATGCACAGCTATCAAGTACCACTTCTCTCAGCCAATCCGCTTAAGAAACATTCCTTTCAATTTAACCAAGACAATACAGCAAGATGAATGGCACCTACTTCGTAAGTATTTCTGCGAAAGGATCGGTCTGGAAATGTTTTTCTTCTGGGACAAAAACATCTTCCCATCACCCTCTTATGTTTGGACTAAAAGGTGCTTAACCTATGTGAGCTTTTGGGTCCAACTGAACTTGGTCAGATGCTCTAAGCCTTAATTCCCTGAGCTGTGTGGCCACAACTTGTTTATAAACCAATTGTAAGAAAATTAGGCATGAAACCCTACAACACAGTGCAGTGTGTCTATCTGCTTGGGTGGCATTTCTACGTAGCAGGTGACTGAATCTTTCTAAAAAAATATTTTATTTCTTACTTTAATTTTATGTGTATGAGTGTATTGCCTGCTTGTATGGAAGTGCACCCATGTCGTGCAATGCCCATGGAGGTCAGAAGAGGGTGTTGGATCCCCTGGGATGGGAGAGATTGAATCTTTTTTTTAAAAAGATTTATTTTTATTTTAAGTTACATGTATGTGGAGGGTGGGCCTGGGGCGTGTGTGTGAGTGCAGGACGTGACCTCAGAAAACAGAGCATTGGAATTCCTCTGGCACTCTGGAGTTACTTATAGTTGTGAACCACCTGAAGTGTGTTCTGGGAATCAAACTCAGGACCTCTGGAAGGGAAGTACATGCTCTTTATTTGCTGAGCCATCTTTCCAGAACATCTGAACTTTTTCTTCACCAAGTCATGGGTACAAAGACCTGTCCTGTCGCTTGTCTTATAACCCCAAAAGATTATGCCTTCATTGCTCTTATTTTTGTTTTGTTTACATAGTATTTATTTTACTTACTGTGTTTAGGTCAGATCATTGTATTTTTGTCAAAAATACCTTTGTGAACATATGTCATACCTTTCTCAGAGGTAATCTGTTACCCCTATATCTCAATGGAAAGAACTGTTCTTTTTCACTGTCAGGAAAATGTGAAAATCTAGACAGGATCATGCAATGTGAAACTAAAGGGGGCTGACCTTTACCTGGAAATTGTTGATCCAAGCTGCCTGGTGATAGGTAGCACGTTTGAAAACAAAGCAAGGCCCTGAGTTCTTCGCAGGGCTTTCCAGGGTCAGAAGTCAACATTGCCATTTGGTTTTTCAATGAATGAGCAGCAAAGACTGCAGTGATCGTGTTTCCTGAAGAAAAAGCCACTGCAGATGACTACAAATCTCATTTTGTAAATAAATTGCCCTGTAGAGGACAAGGCTCTGTTTCAATTCCCTACACAAACATTAAAGCTCATATAGTGTCCTGACCAGTAGTCTAATACAAATATTGGCTGGTAACTTTAGGACCTGGAAAGTCATTGGATAAAAAGCAGTTTATGTCCTAAACCTATGACTGACTTCTCAAAAGTTCTTTCTTGCTGGCAAATCTTAACTGCCATTTCTCAGTAAATTCAAGTGGGACTCTTATCTAAGTGCCCGGACTTCTTAATTCTTTATGAGCACATTTGAACGTCCTTGTCTTAAGCATCTGTGAAGATGAATTTCATTGTTATTGGCTCTGGCCAGGTAGAAAAATCATTCTAGGATCTTGCAATAGGACCGCATCCCTTTAACCTTGGTGTTGGCCAGCAAGGAAAGAATGTGAGCATTCATCTGGGGGAGTTTCTCATAGAAAGATGCTTCAGCAGGCTTACACCTGGTTCCTTCTAAGAAGGCCACTCCTGGTGGGCTGTATCACATTTAGCAGATATGGATATGTCTGGAACTGATGTCAGTCCCACAATGGTTGTATCTAACCTTTGTGCTTTCCAGCAATCACAGGGAATTTGAGAGCTTGCAAGATAGATAATAATGACTAAACTATTTTATTTCCTGTGCTCGGATATGGATATCTCCAAATTGCTTATACCTATAACATTAAATGCAGCATCTCTAGATTGTCTTTATCCCTGGCCCCTTATTTTGTGATGCTAGGCTTTCTCTTAATGCCATTTTAATTTGGATTAAAAATTTTAAATCTTTGAGCTGGAATTTAGGAAATCCCTTTCAAGGAAAAGGGACACTCTACATATGATTAAGATGCTGGGCCAAGATTTAAGGCTATTGCGACATGTCCTCCCTCCATGCAGTGACCCCGAGATGCCCAGGAGCTGTACAAACTAGCCAGGTGGCAGCTGTTTAGCTACTTCTGCAGTAGCAGAGAAGCCCACACTTCAAACCTGCTGTGGGCCAAGACGTGCTGCAGCTGTTCTTGGTCCAAATTTGTTGCCTGGCCTTGGGGATAGCTGTATATGCTTAGGAACTATTGTTTTAAGAAGCATCGGAGAGCTGGGCATGGTGGCACATGCTTTTAATCCCAGCACTTGGGAGGCAGAGGCTGGCATATCTCTGTGAGATCGAGTAGACATAAATGAAAAGCAAAAATAATTGGCATCCATGATGCTCCAACAAAACCCTATTTCAGCATAAACTCACCTTGTAAGTTCTTCCTCCAACACCGCCAGGTTAGTAAGAGCCACTGTTGTGGTGGTAACATTCATCTCTGCTGCTATTTATTTATTTATTTATTTATTTTTTAGACAAAGTCTCCCTGTAGCTCCAGCTAGCCTGAAACTTGCTATGTAGCCCTTGACCTCACAGAGATCTGCCTGCCTCTGCCTCCTGAGTGATGAGATTAAAGACATGTGCCACCATGCCCAACCCTGCTGGTCTTTGAAGGCTAAGGATGTATTTCTCGAATCAACCTCACTCAGCTTACTATGTAACTTGCTCTCCTAGGTTTACCCTGGGGCCTGTCGCCCTTCCTGTTCTGTCATTGTAATTGACTTCTTACATGCAGAGGGGAATACTGATCCTGCCATTGGTTATACCCACAGATACCAGATATGTGAATTTTCCAAACCCTTCATCCTGCAGGCTCTTGGCCTGCTTAAGTAGTTTATTTTCACAATGTGAACAGAACTCTCTGTTCAGTAGTTTCAGTCGTTTCCCTGACTCTGCCTCAGATTTTGACTGTTTCTGTTTTGAGATTAGATCTAAGAAGAATCACTGCTGGCTTCCTGGGCATGGCGGTAGCTGTCCTGCTGTGTGGCTGCATCGTGGCCACCGTCAGCTTCTTCTGGGAGGAAAGCCTGACCCAGCACGTGGCTGGACTCCTGTTCCTCATGACAGGTATGCCGCATACCACAGGCGACCTCTCCCAGCTCTGTCTTCATCCAGCCTCACTTGGTCACATCTCCAAATTTTATTTTCACTGGTGAGAAGAGAGCCACTGGAAATTCCTTCAGCTTTGGTGGGAAAGACAGACTTTAGAGAAAACAGTACACAAAGTGTATCTCCGGTTTCCCCAAGGCGGTATTAGTAGGGCTGAAGAAAGTGCCCTGTGTTTACTCCCCAGTGGAGCCAGTTCTGGTATTTTCTGTCTCATTGCTTATGAGGAGTGCTCATGGAGTGGAAGGGTGTTAGAAAAGTTCCCAGGCTGAGAGTCAGCTCAATGTCCCCCTGCAGGAGGTGGTGTCATTTGCCTCCGCAGATGCTGTTTGGGGACTTCCCATGTCAGACACTGCTGTAGGTCTTAGAGACACAGTGAAGAGAGCAGGCAACACCCTGTCCTTTTTTATTTTGGAGAGACACAAACAATGATTTGTGATAGTAATAAAAGCTGTGGAAAAAGTGAGCAGGGCGCAGTCAGGTAGGGCTGTGCTGATTTCTGAGTTAGATTGTGAGGAGCAGCCAGTGAGTGGCTGGGAGAGAGCTGTGGGCTGAGGCAGTACCAGCACCAAAGCCTGGGCAGGAGCTGTGGAAGGAAGAGAGGAGGGAAAAGGGAAGGAGCGAGTCATGCACGGTGGGAGCCATGGTCAGGGACAAAACCTTTAGAGATTTCTTGATGAAGAGAAGAGTTTGAACTTGAAGTTACAGTGATAGAAACTGCTAGACGGTTTTAAACAGAGGTTGGCTTTACTTAAAACCTAAGGGGTGTGGGAAGCATGCCTAGGGAGTTGGGAGTCAAGTTGATGGCTAATGCTAGCTGAGGTAGCCTCAGAGGAACATGGTTCCTTTTGACTCTTCACAAAACGTTAGTATGTCAGTAATGAGTGTATGCCAAGTCAAGCTTCACAGAATATACCCAGCTGAGAAACAATACCACCCAAGATGTCCATTTCTAGTAAGTTCATTTCCACTTCCCTGGAGTTCTGCTACTCAAATGACCATGACAAGATGTTTCCAACACTTTTCACTGTGACGGGTCATTTATCAAGCCTGTGTTCACACAAGACAGTGACATGACTCCAGGGCTGACATCATGTTTTTCTTTTTTATTAGCATATATTAACTGTACAAAATAATGGATTTCATGATATTTTCACACGTGCCCTCACCGTCTTTTGTGTATCTTTCTCTCAGAGCCAACAAGTAGAAGGTGCCTTGTTTTCTAGCATGCTCACCTAGTGGTCATAACGTGACAATAGACAGCATCCCTTCATTTCACTCTAGCCTTCCTCCTTTCCATGCAGTAACGTGGCCTAGTCTGTGGCCTATCAGACATGTCCTGATAAAATGTTCAGAAGTCCCATGGGTCCAGCTTAGTTTTGAGCAGAAAACCAAGTTAATTTGTCCGGATTTTGGTGAACATCCGGTGGCTACCAATGACGTAATACAGAAAGACTGAATCTAGTTCCAGAGGTTTGGGAGGAGGATTTGAACCCTCCAGGCCAGCCTATGGGTATCTGTCCAGTGAGCAGACACAGTGATGGAACTGTCCAAGGATTCCCCAAAGCCTTGCTGGGGCCTCGTGGCTAGTAAAATCTCCTCTTATTTATTTTTCCCCACAGTTTTGGTTTCTGTCCCCATATACACCGAAGAAGTATAGGTTCGCTTCCTCCAAACGGTTGTTTGGTTGTTAGTTTTTCTCCTTCCTTCCTTCCTTCCTTCCTTCCTTCCTTCCTTCCTTCCTTCCTTCCTTCCTCTCTCCCTCCTTCCCTCCCTCCCTCCCACTTCCCTTCCTTCTTTGAGACAGGGTCTCATGTATCCTAGGCTGGTCTTGAACTGGCTATGTAATAAAGGATGATCTTGAATGTCTGATCCTACTGTCTCATCTCCCAGGTACCTGGTATTACAGGTATGAGCCACCACACCCAGTTTATGCAGGACTGAGGACTGTACCCAGGGCTTTGTGCATTCTAGGTAAGCATTCTACCAACTGGGCTATATCCCCAGTCCTAGTCTTGAACTTCTAATCCTCCTACTTCAGTCTCGCAAATGCTGGGGTTTTAGGTGTGCACCACTGTGCCCTGTGACATCTATGGAAAGCAACTAAGCTGGGCTGGGTATCCAGGGGTAAATGGGACCCAGTCCTGCACTGGCATGCACAAAGGCCCACAATGTGTGTACTTTGAGCTTGGACAGGTGTGGTGGGAGCTCAGAAAAGGGAAGTGCACTGAAACAGGATGCTAGAAGCCCCAGAAAGAGGTTGGGGGCCTTGAGTGGCAAATCATTTGGGGTAGGGGTTAGGCTCTGGCTTAGTGACCCAAGAGTGGGCTTCCTTCCTTCCTTCCTTCCTTCCTTCCTTCCTTCCTTCCTTCCTTCCTTAATTTGTTGTTGTTGTTTTGAGATAAGGTCTTCCTGTAGCCCCAGCTAGCCTGGGACTCACTATGTAGACTAGGCTGGCTCCAGTCTCACAGAGATCCACTGGCCTCTACCTCCTGACTGCTGGGATTGCTGGCATGTACCATCATGCCTGGCTGTTTCCCCCAAACTCTGGAAAGGCACAATCCCTTACTAGGGAAATGCAAGAATCTCTAGATTTGACAAAAACCACAAACATTATTGTTAAGGACATTTAAAAAAACATGGGTGGTGCATGAATAGTTAAGGACGCTTGGCATCTGAAATGGCTGTTAGCTTTGTAATAAATCAGAAGACTACACAAGTTTGGCCTAGCAGTACTCCCAGAAAGGCCAAGGAGATGGTCTGGTTTTTATAAAAAGGAATGTGGAAGTTTAGTATGAGTAGTCACAGGAGAGAACCAGCAGTTGCCAGGATACTGTGTTCTTCTGTCCCTTGCAGCGGGGTTTAGAGATTCCAGGTTTTTGTTGTTGTTTTGGTTTTTCAGGGTTTTTTTAAGATTAAAAAAACTAACATTGCTTTTTTGAGAAATAATATGGTTATTATGAAAAACTTTGTATAGGTCAGAGAAGTTGGAAAGGGGGTGAACTCACATTATAGGAACAGTGACAAATTTCACATTATTGTTGAAGCTTGGTAGTATAATTTTGTCAGTGAACAATACACAAAAGTTATCATAGACATATAGAATTTCAAATTTATATTCCAAGATATAATTACATATTTTCAGTTTGAGAATTATATCAGTTTAGTTATTATAGTACTTTTTTCCCTAACTTCATAGACTTTGAGTTTTATCTCTAGAAGTTTGATTAGGTGAAGGCAAACTGGGGCTGTAGAAGAGTAATAGAAAAGCAATGGAAAACCTCTTGGTGCCTGGTAATGGGAGAACTCCAACATCAAGGCCTGGATACTCAGGACCACGTGCGGAATGAGGACCACAGCTTGCTAAAGAGGCTCTTTTGTAAACACTGAGAGATAGCTGTTAATCCACTACATGAGCTAAGTTAGCTAGAAAGTCTTCTGAGGCAGTCGTGGGAGATGACAGCACCGAAGGGTTAAAGGAATTGATTTTAATTAAGCAGACTGTCTGCAGCAGCTCTAGACAGCAGCCTTCCCATAGATTGTGGATGCTAAACTTAGCCCCTTCTAATAACGCTGGTGTCTTCATTCTCTGCCTGAACTTATTAGCCAACCCTTCACGAACATCAGTGATGTGACAATTGAGTTGCTGAAGTGGAAAGTGTCTAACAACAACCTTCCTCCTCCTGCCCCACTGCATGCAGACCAGCCCTGAGGACTGGAACAACAGCTTTGGATTATCAATTCACACCTGGGAGCTGGGCTATACCATCCTCACTGCCCCGCCCTTGCTCTTTCCTTTGCAAGGGTTCCTTGAGCAGGATCTGAGGCAGGGAGATCTCACCTCCCCCAAGCGGTCTCACATGACACTTCTGATGTCCTGTGCACACACCCAGGCACAAGGACATACACAGAGGCCTGAGGCAGAAAGTCTCTCCAGGAGTTAAAAAAAAAAAAATTATTTATTTTATGTGTATGAGTGTTTTGTCTGCATGTATGTAAGTGTACCCATGTCAATACAATGCCCGAGCAGGCCAGAGAGGGCATTGGATCCCCTGGAACTGGAGTTACAGACAGTTGTTAGCTGCCATGTGGGTACTAGGAACTGAGCCCAGGTCCTCTGGAAGAGCATCCAGAGCTCTTAACCGCTGAGCCATCTCTCCAGCCCCAAGACTCTCCAGTTTTAAGCTTCTGTCCATCAACTGTGACCCCAAGACTACAGATCCTTAATACTTTATCTGAAACCCTGGGGTCTAGATGTGTTTTGGATTTAAATTTATTTTAGAAAGATAATATAGCACTTATTTCTGTATTACTGAACATTTTCAGCATGATCTGGGGCAAAATAAGCATTTCTGTAACAAAAACATATGAATATTCACACTACAGGATCAATGAGGACAATAACTGCCTTGGACCAGGGCAGGCTCTACCATCAAGGAGATTGAGATTAATGTAATCTTGCAGAAAAAGTTTTATTTTTAAGGAATTGCAGATCATGGATTTTGTATTTGGTGTTTTCTTATCTACTTATTAAAAGTTGTATCTGTCTTTAGTAGTCCTGTCCTGTCATTTAGTTAAGACAATGTAGGCATGGTTTTGAGTAATCTGTGTGAATGTGACATGTGGCATTTTCGCTGGAAGGGCAAAAAGAGCAGAATTATGATGGGCACACCATTCTTTGAAGAGCAGGGAAAGAAGATCAATGTCTATGCCTTTGGGTGTTGTAGTTTGGTTATTTATCAGGCACTCCTTTCAACCTTTTAAGCGCATCAAAGGAAGGAGGGGAAAAATGAGAGGCGGTCACCATAACTACATCTTACCCGTTGGTCACAAGCACTGCAAAGGTTTTAAGGTAGGAAAGCAGGCTGATGATCTGGGGTGCTAGCATGAATTTACTTGCTGTCCACATCTAAAAATATCCCTTCTAGTCCTGCACTTATGTGATATCATGGTATCTTGTAACTAAGGATATTGGCAGAAAACTTTTTAATATTTTATAAGAAAAGTCACTGCATACAGGGCCTGTCAGGAAACCAGCAATTATTCATTCTTTGAAGATGCGCCCAGCAATAGGCAGGAGCAAGCTCAGCACTGGGGAACCTCTCTCTCTCCTTGGGCCACCAGCTGGGCTGGAGAGTGTGAGCTTGTCGGGGAGGAGAGGAAGGGATGGGAAAGCTGGAGTGAAGAATGAAGTAGCCCCTCTCCCTACGGATGGTCAAGATAGTCTCTTAGTGTCTGACCTTTTTGAATGCAGAAGTATCTGCAAACCTTCACATGCTTTGCATGAACTAGATTGTCAACTGAAGTGACTTGGTGAGTAGGTAAGTCTTACATGGAATGATTTGGTACGAACTACTTCTTAAGAGAGTATAAATTAATTGTAGAATTCAGTTTTGTTAGAAGGTTTTCTTAACTCTATGCCCTTAGCTCTGTTAGGAAACATGTGGACTATACAGGAAGTCCAAGAGGTATCTACTACCTTTGTCTGAAATGTGCATTGGAAAGTGGAGAGAACATTTTGGGTTCCTGACCATATCGTTTTTGAATGAGTTATGGCTATGACCAAGAAAACATGAAATTACCTCTAATCTAACTAGAACTAGACTGAGACATGGAGGATAATAAATAATTGAGTAAGTGGTTAAATAATACTTAAGATAGTACAATCTTGCTAAGACTATAAAAGAGAGAAAGGTATACTTCATTCATTGAGTATACACAAACACACTTATTCATTCTTTGAAGATGCACCCAGCAATAGGCAGGAGCAAGCTCAGGACTGGGGAACCTTTCTCACACAATGTTACGTGTGGGTTAAGCTGTTTCTCCCACAACTCTCATGTTAAATCCTCCATCCCCAGGACCTCAAAGCGTGACTTAACTTGGAAATAGGATCTTTAAAGGGAAACCTAAGTTAAATTAAGCATTGGTTGAATCCCTGAACCAATATGAACAGTGTTGTTCTTAATGAAGGGGAAGTTTGGACACAGATAGACATGAGGAGAAGACAGCTATCTACAAAGCAAGGAGAGAGTTCTCAGAAGCAAACCACCCTGCTGATGCCCAGAGCTCAGATTCACAGACTCCAGAATTCTGGTCAAATTCATCTCTCTTTGAAAGCTACCCAGTTTGTTCTAGGTTGTTATGGTAGTCCTATCAAACACATACACACGAATATGTAAGATCTGCCTGTGGAACCTAAAATAGAACCCACAGTATCAAAACTAAAATATGGACCCAGAGGAAATAAGCATGCTTTTATACTTAAAAAGTGGTTTTTTTTTCCCCCTGATGTGTTAAATTTAGAAGGATTTTAAAAAATATCTTGATTGGGACAAGTTTTTCTTTTTTAGAAACTAAAATTTGGGGGGAGAAAATGGAAACAATGCGTGATTTCTTCTCAGTATATTTCCTTGTATAAACATAAATCAACCTTCCCATCCCACCAAGAATAACTGTACCAACATCTAGTTTGCAAACTTCTAAGAGATGTGAGTGTCTGTAAAGAGCACATCTTCCTGTTCACCTCTCCTTTTCTTTTTTCTTTCCCAGAACAACGCACAACGCGGGAGCTTCTTAGAAGGAAAGTAGACATTAGTAGAGGAGCAGCAGCCTGTCGGGAGAGCTTGTGGGAAGAGGGAAGGGCACACAGACATTGTGTGTGCCCTCCCCTCTGTTCTGCCCAGTGAAGCAAGGGGGCAGGAAATAAAGCAAGCTTCATCAGTCTGATGAGTGCCTGTTACAAAAAAGACCCGAGTGGCCCAGAGACGCATGTGATATTTCATGGTAAAACAAATAAAAAGTAGAACAGAGGGACAACCAGATTTTCGAGGTGTGTTAGTATTCTGTAGCTGTGATGAAACACCTGGAAAAGCCAATTCCAATTTAATTTTGGGTTCATGGCTGGCTTCAGAGGTTTCAGCTCAAAGTCTTTCAGTCTTTGGGATTTAGGGAGAACAGCATGGTGCGGGAGTGGGTGGAGCAAAGCTGCTCCTGACCACTGGGATGGAAGCGGGGAGGGGGGCAGGGGTGGAAGGAGGGAGGGAAGAAGGCCAGGTGGGGTAGAAGGGAGAAAGAGAGAGAGAACATGGAGTTCCAATATCCCCTTCAAGGGTTCACCCAGTGACCTAATTTTCTTCTACTAGCCCCACCTACTAATGGGTCCACTGTTTCCCAGTAGTGCTCACTATTAAATATAATACCATTTGGAAGAAAGCTGACACATTTACCCTTCCTTTCCCAGACTGACTGCTTTATTTATTATTATTTTTAACATTTGATGCTTTGATGAGAACCGGAAAGATAACACTAACCTACACTGCCCTTTGCCATCATCCTCCACTGCTTTCTTCTGTTTTTCTCCCTCAGGCTTTTGGCCCATAGGATAATTATGTGTCACCTTCCTTTCTTGGACCCACTTTCGCTGCACTATTATTATTATTAATCATTATTATTATTATTATTATTAAATTTAGCATCCACAGATTGATAAGCAAAACTCTGACACTTGGCCTCTGGCAGGGGGTCAGGGGGTTTAAAGGGGGGTGAGGGGCATTTAAGATTCAAACCATAACACAAAGCAAGATGGACCCAAGACATGCCAAAAATTCTCTTTTTTTTTCTTGCGGAGAGTGGATTTAGCTTTAGGAGCTGCAGCACACTGGCAAATTAGACAAAGAAAGAAATGGGGGTAGAGCTATCGTGCACCGTGTCCACGGGGTCCACACTCACCGACTACTCAAGAAAGCATGACCGTCCGTGACAGGGCAGCACTGAGAAACTTTTGCCCTGGCTAAGTCTTGAACATGCATAGTTTCCTGTCATCTTCTATTCAACATAAGCTTGTGACATAATAATAAAATACATTTCTCCAAAAACAGTTTCATGGAGTTGATGGAAGAGGGATGCTAATAAAAATCAAAATTTTAGCTAAAGTCAAAGGGAGCATATTCAGAAAACAACACACACAGGACAAATCTTTTATTTAGTTTCCTAACAGTGAGTACTATAGTCACCAAGAAGTCTTAGGAAATGAGCTTGGTCCATGTCTTAGTTTTGGATTATCAGAGTCATTGAGTTTGATACAGTAAGGGACTTGAGTAACAAGCCCCTGCTTTCTTTTTCCAGATGAAGACACTAAGGCTCAGGAAAGGCTAGGCAATTTCAAGGTCACACAGAGCCGCAGACTGGAATGAGTATTTCTTACGCCCCAGTCCAATGCATTTAGACATCAAAGGATGCTCGAAAAGTCTGAGTTTGAACTCAAGCTTTCAGAGGTCATTAAAACCACGCTACTTGTAAAAATGCTTCCTTTTAGGCATTCAGCTGTGTGCAGACAGCGCAGTGTGGAATGGAGTTGTTTTTTGCTGTAAGTGGGTCATTGTTCTACCATTATGTTCTACCTGTTGATACTCCAGGGATCAATTTTTCCTCCAACAGGCTGTTTGTTCTGTCACAGCATTCCTTAAAAGGGTCTTGTACACAAACCTTGTCTTTGTTTTGGTGTCAGTGAGAAGTCCGGTAGACAGATGTAAGAACATTTGCTCTTTACTAGGTTTGGAAAAAACAGTGCAGTATTCTTTTGAATGGTCTATTCCTTTATGAAACAATGATTTCCAACCCAATTTCCCACTTGGAGAACTCAAAGTGATATATATGTCTGCTGTTAAAAAAAACAAAGTTAGAAGATGCAATTCTACCCTTTTTAGAAAAAAACAAAACAAAATTATTTTAGAGTTTAGAAACAAAACCAGACAAAGAGTAGGAAATATCAGATTATCTCAGATCAAATATCCTTTTTAAAATATTTATTTTCTAAATGTATATTTGGAAAAAAGATTTAGGCAATATGCCCTTAACAGGATTTGAATGAAGATGAATTCTAGCACTTGTAAAGTGGCATTAAGGTGGTCTTTATTTCCTCCAAATTGCTGCCTACTCTAAATTTGTTTTTCTTAGTGTTTTGAGTTTCCGAGTCTACAGATTAAAAAGGAGGTGGGAAGGGTTCCTGCTTCTTGGCTCTCTCTTTTCAGTTCTAAAACCTGTGCTTGTTTGCAGTGGAGATGCGGCATGTATCCCTAAGGATACGAAAGCAATTTTCTTGCAAATAGATGCCACTTCCTTTGTCCAAAGGGATAAACCAGATTGTGACAAAGGGATGAGCAGGATTCTGAACAGAACAGGACATTCTGACTGATTGGATGCTACTTTCTGTTTTTGTTCATTCATTTCATCAACTCAGTAAATGCCTCATTCTGATCTCTTGCCTATCCCCCAAAAAGAGTATCCTTAGGGGTCCCCTCAGGAGCAGAAGCATCTAAATCTGTGGACCATCACTTGAACATTAAGAAGCATTTTTATCAGCGTTCTGATTTTAGCGTTTGTGTGTGTGTGTGTGTGTGTGTGTGTGTGTGTGTGTGTGCATACCCATGCATGTGGAGGTCAAAGGACAGGATCAAGAATCATTCCTCAGGAACTGTCTACTTTGTTTTTTGAGACAGGGTCTCTCATTGGCCTGGAGCTTGCCCGGTAAACTAGGCTGGCTGGCCAGCAAACCCTTGGGATCTTGTCTATCTCTGCCTTCTCAGTTCTAGGAATGTTAACCTTGGCTTTTGTATGTGGGTTTTGTTGATCAAATTCAGGTTCTCATGTTTGCAAGGTGAGCATTTTACCAACTGAGCTATCTTTCAGCCCCGATTTTAGTGTTCTTGTGGGACAGTTATATGTAATGGATTGATAGGACAAAGTAAAATTTGGGTTGTGTATAGCTTTCCTTTACCTCTCAAATTAACTACAATTTGCATGGTTGAAGTGTATGATCCCCTTACTCAGATTTTTGTGTCAATTCCAAATTCCTGGGCTTCACTCATATTATTTGAAAGTATTCATTCTTTTGTTTTTTTAAAAAAATGCTGAGGCCCTAGCCTGTGCTGGACTCTGTATCTTACAAAAAGATGTAGCTACTTCTAAGAATTCATTTGAATTATTTACAGGCAACATGATAAATATCACAATAATCATTGAGAAATAAAGCAGACTTTGTGTAATGATTGGAACTATATGAAAATATCAGTCGGGTATAGAGCAAAAGAAATAACAGCTGTTTTGCCTTAGACTTGAGAGATAATAGAAGTTTTTTCCCCTAAAAACAAAATTTTTAGGGACTGGTAGAGTGCTTGCCTACTGTACAGGAAAGCTTGATTCCATCCCCAACACTGCATAAAACCAGCACTCCAGAATTGGAGGCAGGAGGATCAGAAGTTCAAGGTCATCCTTGGCTACATAGTGAGTGTGAGGCCAGTTTGGTTATGTGAAACCCTGCTTCAGGGAAGCAGACAAGAAAATGGTCTAGGGAGATAGTACCATTGGAAAGTGTTTGTTTTGCAAGTACTCCAGCTTGTGCCCCAGAACCCACCTAAAAAAGCTGGGTGTAGTGGTATGTGCTAGTAATCCTATTGCTGGGTAGGCAGAGACAGGTAGATCTCTGTGGCTCACTAGCCAACCAGTCTAGTTTCCTTGGTTGAGCTCCAGGCTAGTGAGAAACCCTGTCTCAAAAATAAAAAGTGAACCAAGCTTCAACAATGACACTCGAACTTGTCTTCAGGCTTCTGTGCTCACCTGCACACACACACACACACACACACACACACACATACACACACACAACCCCCCCACACTCCTGTACATATGCAAACATGTACACACACTCATGCATGTGTATCTCGACTCATACACTACTGCATACATGCAGACATATACATATTCTCATGCATGTGTGTTTACACACACATATGCACATGGACACACACACCAACATGTACACAAAAAGCAACAAAAGACCAGCATTATTTATTTATTTATTTATTTATTTATTATTTATTGTGACAGAGTCTCACTATGTAGCCCTGGCTGACCTGGAACTCACTATATAGACCTGGCTGACTTCATACAGAGATCCACCTGCTTCTGAGTGCTGAGATTAAAGGCATGTGTCACCATGCTCAGCAAGACAGAACTTTTATTAGTTTTTAAAAATGAAAATAATGGTAAATTCAAATACACATAATTACTCAAAGCTAGACAAATATGGTTGATTCAAGTTATCTGAATTTTCACTGCTGTTTTGTCAATGTTTATTGAATGAATTCATTCAAGTAAAAGAACTCTAGGTGTTTCTGAACTTGGAGTGATTGCCTTACCAGCTGATCTGATTTTCACAAAAGCCTGTCTGCTGTTTGCTTGGTCTCAGGCACAGCCATAGCTGATCGTTCTGTTCTCTCTGTGTTATTTATAGGGATATTTTGCACCATTTCACTCTGCACGTATGCTGCCAGTATCTCCTATGATTTGAACCGGCTCCCGAAGCTAATTTACAGCCTGCCTCATGATGTGGAACATGGCTACAGCTGGTCTATCTTTTGCGCCTGGTGCAGTTTGGGTTTTATTGTGGCAGCTGGAGGTCTCTGCATCGCTTATCCATTTATTAGCCGGACCAAGATTGCACATCTAAAGTCTGGCAGGGACTCTACAGTATGACTGTCTGCACCGGGCTACAGCGTGGGTGACTCCAACTGGAGTGGAACCGAGTTCACATCAAGATTCTAAGCACAAAGAGGAGGTCTTTTACATTCCAACCTGTTGTCTGCAGCCCTTTCTGGATGACTGATAGAAAATCTTGCAGGACCTCCCAGCCTTTCAAAGGACAAGACTACTGTGGATTCAAGTGCTTTAATGACTATTTATGCTTTGACTGCAAAATGTGGAGCAGCGCCATGGGACATTTCTAGGCATTGGAAAAGAGGAACTGCAATGGGGAAAAATTTGTACGATTTCCATTTATTTCAGAAAGTTTGTATATAATGATTACTGGAGAGTCATTTCTATTTGCAAAAGGATTCATAACAAAGCAAGTATAATTTTCTTGTCAGCGTACCAGGCTTGTTCAATTTTAATGCAGCATCTTCAGAACTTGTCCTAATGGTGTCTTGTTGTGTCAGCACCTGATATTTGTGCATTCTTTGTAGATGTTCCTTGTCACAGGAGGATTTTTCTTCTGTTGCCTTATTATTACTTTTATGAATTAAAGTCTATTCTCTGTGTTTGTACTGGATTCAAAAGCATAAAAAAAAAAACGCAAAAAACAAAAACCAGATCAACCGTGTAAGAGCTACCCTGTACCACTACACAGTATTGTTTGAGGTCCCACCTGTGTCTCTTTTTGTTCACTGGGTTTCTGCATTAAATGACTACCCCCTTGTTAATTAGGTGTGCTCTTTCTCTGCCTTTTAGCTGGATCAACAAGTCTCCTTAGCCATGAGATAGATAAGAGCTCTGTTTTTTCTTTATTATTTATTTGGCTTGTTTTTTGAGGCTAGGTCTTGGTTATATACCCTAGGCTAACCTCTAACCCACTGTGTACCCCAAGCTAGCCTTCAGCTATGTCACTTAGACTGACCTCGACCCTGCAGCAATTCTCCTGCCTCATCCTAAGTGCTAGGATTACAAGCCATGAGCCAGCATGACCAAGTTTTACTAAGCCTAGTTTCTTCATGCTAATTAGGCTGGTGATTATTATTTATCTTTTTTTGAAACAATCACATGCTTTCTATCGACATGTCATTTTCAAATTTAATTATAATATTTAACTTCCCATCCCTTTACCATCTGCCTGGTATTCATCCAGTAATAAAGATATATAGTCCTCGGCCTTTTTCTTAGACTTCGAGCCCAGGGTTCTTTTTTATTTATTCTTTTTATTATTTTTATGCATATGAGTATATTGCCTGCATTTATGTAAGTGCACCCTTGTTGTGCAGTGCCAGCAGAGGTCAGAAGAAGGCATCAAATCTCCTAGAACTGGAGTTACAGATGGGTGTTAGCCACCATGTGGGTGCTAGAAATCGAACCTGGGTCCTCTGCAAGAACAGCCAGTGCTCTTAATTTCTGAGCCATCTTTCCAGCCCCAAGTCTAGGGATCTTTCAACTTAGCTTGCACATGAGAACCACCTAACAAGTTCAAGTATACCTGAATAGGACTCTTCTCAGACCAATTAACTCAAAGTTTACAGGTGAGCCTAAGCTTGAATTTTAAAAAGAAAAGAAAAAACCTAGATAATTCTGGTGTGCCATTTGATCTGAGGAGAACCACTGCTTGGACCCAGAATGTGGCTCACTTCCTAATAGATCTAGCTAGCTTTCTCAGCACTGACATGTGCCAGTCAGATGGGCTGTGCTTCTTCCCAGGTCTTATTTCATCCAGCCCTCTCAAAAGCTCCACCAGGCAGGGACTATCCCAAAGCAGCTGAGGGTCAGGCTAGGAATATTTGCTTCACTTTTTCTCTTTAAGATCCTTCCATTGAACTTCTTATCTTCTAGTGAAAGGGTGCGCACTACCGTCTAAGCTTTTCCTTTTAGCTTCAACATCAGCCCCTATCTACACATGACATACATGTATGATAAAGTTCTGTAAACTAAGGGAAGATGCCATATCTTGAATAAGATGCTGTTTCAAATTTTAATTGCACTTCTTTAAAAACCTGGTTTATAAGCTGAGGCTGTAACGCAGTTGATAAAGTACTTGCCTAAAATGAACAAAGTCCTGGGTTCCATTCACATCACTGCATAAATCAGGCATACATACACATGCACACCTATAATTCTAGTACTGGGAGGGAGATGGAGGTCAAAGGATCAGAAGTTCAATGTTATACTTGGCTACAACATAGTGAGTTTGAGGCCAGCCTGGGCTACAGGAGTCCCTTTCTCAAACAACGACAGCGACACCCAACTAATTTAGTACTTAGAAAAGAAAAATGATAATTATCCCCCAGAGAAAATAAAGTTAATTTCCAACTGCTGAGGAGGATGTTGGGAAGAGGTGCTGATGCCCGTGGCCCCTCGAGTGCTGTCCTGAGGGTCCAGACACAGCTGAGGCCCCAGCACACTTTTGTCAGTCCCTCTAGCCGGTTTAACAAACTGGTCTCTTTAGATGAGATCAGAGACATCTAGAAAGAGGCAATTATTTTCATTTATTACTTATGTGGGAAATTCTCAAAGCAGGAGAGTGCTTTCTTTGAAGTCTTTTTGAAGGATGCCCATAGAAGATGTCAGGACTCTTGAACATTTACATTCCACCCACCACAGCAGTGTCTGAGTGAGTTACTTTTGAAGTTTCAGAGACTCTTTCTTGGGGTTTGAGGTGAAGAGGGAAGAAAGCTTTGCAGTGGCAGAAGGTGGAAGGGTTCATACACCAGAAAGGTTCCTGGGAAGCTTGGGAAGTTCACAGGATTTAAATGAGAGCAGGCAAGAGCCTTCCTGCCTTCCAAGTTTGAGAACATGGGGCATGAACCTGGACAAAATTCCTTGATTTCTATTTACTATCCAGGAAGTGTGAGTGAATATTGTCAGCATCCGGTGTTGGGCCCCCATCCTAGGGCCTTCTAGGTGTGCTTCATTAATTGACACTTGAATGAAGACTGGTTGAAATGGCTGCACGGGCTGTATTGATGATGAATCATTTCTTGAGCGTCTTTGCCTGTTCTCTGTATGTCCTCTCCAGCTTTTCATTGTGTGAATGTGGCTAGACTATTTCTTTGCCTCGGGGTTTTTTGCTAGGCAGAAAATAGAGGTAGCTGAACTCATTGAAGTTAAGGATACAATTGGTCCAGGAGTGGGAGGGTCACAGAAGGGGGTTCTATCACAGGCTGAAAGTGCCCAAGGGCATCTCAGAGCCTGCAAAGGGAGGAGGATGGCAACTGTGTGATTAGCTAGCTATACCCTCCTTGCAGGGATGCTGGGTCCTTGGTATAATATTTCCTCTAGCCCAAGAGCAGATTCAGTAGTCTGGGAAGGACTAGGCCTTGGTCAGGGGCTTCTCGATAGTAGCCAGTCTGACACTTGGATAGTCTAGGGACATTGGCTCATCTGTGCTTAGGGGCTCCCCAATAGTGACTGAAGGCAATTTTTTCCCCCAATCCCACAAAATAAAGCTCTGAGTTATGTGTGGATTTATAGCGCATCTGAGATGGTAGGCTAGGAATCATGTCTATCTGCCACATAGAGATATAACATTTAAGCAAGAAGGTGTTACCAAAGGTCCCGATGAGATAGCCACAGGCTCCACATAACCCTCTTCTGAATAGCCTTGTCCTTGGCTTACTTTGATAGAACCAGGACCACCCACTCTGAGGAAACTTTCCCTTCTCTTTGGACCAGCAGGAACTCTTGAGAGTCAAGATTTTCCAGGTTGTGGGAAACCTCAACAGAACATAATATCCCTTATAAAGTTAACTAAGTATTTCAACAAATATTTATGTAATGCCTAATACGTGCCGAGCACTCTGCTGGACACTTGGGATACAATAAACCAAAACAAAGGTTCTTGCCTTTGTAAAGCTTATGTCATAAAATGTAGTAAAGCACATGTTAAAAAAAAAAACAAAAACCAGTCATCCTTTCTGACCTTAAATTGAACAAATCCAGAATCAAAGTAATTCAGACAGTTGTCACAATAAGGTGCTCTTGAGCTACAATCCCCCTGGTTGTCTGCATGTCCATTCACATAACTCTTACCATTTACATGAACTTTTTGGAGGTGGGAAGGTACCTTTTGAAGAGTTCCCATTTGAAACTGAAATAAGAGAATAATAAAAGTGCACTACACAGGTGAACTAACTAGAGGGATGGAGAGGAGCTTGGGGTCCCTGAGACAGGTAAATGGAGACCTGTGAGCTTGAGGAAAACTACCAGATGAGGGCTCAGTGGCTGGGGTTCTCAGTGGCTGGGGTTCTCAGTGGCTGGACATTGCCTCCAGGTCTGCTTAGGCTGTTTCCCATGCTGTGGACACCCCGGTCTCTGCTTGGCTTACTTCACACTGCATCACAACCCCCCCAGACACCATCCTCGAATGAGCTCACTGCCATAGTCCTTCCCTTACCAGTTATTCTCCACATGCTAGTTAGCATTAACTAGACTCAAGACGATGTTTGCATGGCATGATGCAAACTGCCAT
The DNA here is from genome assembly GCF_000622305.1 of Nannospalax galili. NCBI lineage: Eukaryota > Metazoa > Chordata > Mammalia > Rodentia > Spalacidae > Nannospalax > Nannospalax galili. Next base: position 906,213 of record NW_008348570.1, read on the forward strand.
GTCTGTAGTACTTAGTCTCCAGTGCTTGGCCCTGTGCCTGGCGTACAGTAGATGCTCTCAGGTATCAGTGGAATCAATGAGTGAATTCAGTGTCACAGATAAACTCTCCTTCCCTAGACACAACTAACTCTCCTGACACCCATTTTAGGGATGCCATTAAAAACAGACAGTAAGATGATGAGGCTAACTGGCAAAAGAATATAGCTTGGTAAGCAAGTAACCCTCATTAGAATAATTAAAGGGGCTATTAACCCAAAGTAACCCAGATATAACTTGAAATGCATTACGGACAAAGCACTATGGAACATTTATTTGATGGCTCAAACACTATTAAATTAGTGACCTCAATATGATTCTACACCTCAATTGAAACCTTCCCATTTATGTGCGGGTATTTTAAATCTCTAATTGGAATTCTGAAAGAAATGCTTCAGAAATAATTTCCTTTGAATGCAAATAGCTATACTGACCAAGAACTCTTTTAAACTGCATTTGAATTTCTCTAGGGCTTTTTCCTTTGACCAGAAGGAGAGGAAGTTCTCTGTGCTGCAAAATAACCACAAATGCTTAAAGATGCTCAGGGCACCCAATTGCATGCTGGGAAAATGGCCATCCAATATATTTCTTCTTTGTATGCAACCTGTATTTTGTAAACTTTAAAAGCAAGATTTTTAATTATTCTAAACTCTATTTGAGTATGCCTGTCTGGGCACCTACAAGAGGAAAAACAAATTGGTTACTTATGAAATAAGATGCTTTTCTTTCTTTGTGTCTGTGCATATGTGCATATTCAGTATATGTGTATGCACAGGTATATGCGCCCATGTGTGTGTGTGTGAGGAACAGAAGAAGGCATTGATTCTCTCTCTCTCCTGCTCTCGGCCTTGTTCCCTTGAGGCAGGGACTCTCACTGAACCTGAAGCTTGCTTAAGCTCTCCAGATCTGCCTGTCTTAGTCCTTCAAGGCTGGGATTACAGGTATGTGAGGTCATGCCTGGGGATTCAAACTCAGGTTCTCATGCTTGTACAGCAAGTACTCTTATCCACTGAGCCATCTCCCCAGCCATTTCCCTCTGTCTTTATTTCCTGTTTTTACTCCCCTTCAACATTCACTGTTAAAATGGCACCTACTTTGTGTGTAAGTCCTTGGACTACCATGGGTCTCCTTCAACTCTGTACATGAATGTTTTGCAGATAGGGACTAGAGAAGACCAAAGATCTGGAAACAAAAGGGTAGTGTATAGGTGCTGTTCCTAAAACAGGCGGAGCCTTGTTGGCTGCCATTAGCAGGGTGCACTTTATTCTGGCAACCGAAAACAATTAAAGGGTTTAATGAAGGAGATTGAGTTGCTCTCATTTCTAGTTTAGGAGTATTGAAGCTGCAGCTGGTAGAGAACGTGATCAGAAGGCTGGGCGTTGCAGTGGAGAAGCCAGCAGAGAGGGAGGATGCCACAGGATCCCAGGAGACAAGATAATGACCTGAACCAAGGAGTTGGCAAGGAAGATGAAGAAAAGCAGGCAGATAATTTGAGAAATGGCCTTAACAAGACCGGTAGGTAAATTGGACGTGGGGGAGAAGAAAGGGAGGCTATCTATCAAGAATGATGCCTTTGGATGTTTTAGAGTTAGGTAATTTACCAAGAAAACTGTGGTTGTTGGATCAGGTGTGGTGGCTCACACCTGTAATTGCAGCAATTGGGAGAAGGACAAAGAAAGATCAGGAGTTCAAGGTCATCCTTATATCTTTGGCTACATAGTAAGTGGGAGGTCAGTCTAGGGAGGCTACTGAGATCAAGTCTCAAAGAAACCAAAAACAAACAAGAAGTTAACTATGGCTTGGTTTTGTTGTTGTTGTTGTTTTTTTTTTTTTTTTGAGACAGTATCTCATGCTGGCCTCAAATTCTCTATATAGTCAAGGATGACCTTGACCTCCTGATCCTTCTGATCCTTCTACCTCTACCTCCTAAGTGATGTGCTACGATGCTGTGTTTAGGTAGTCCTGGGGATTGAACGCTTTGTGTATGCCAGCCAAGCATTCTACCAATTAAGATACATTCCTAGCCTTTACTGAACTGCTCCAACATCTGGCTGATTGCTTTCACTTCTAGTCATTCTCTACAAGCTGGCTATACAGAGGTGGAAATCATTGACCAATTTGTAGTGACTGTGAAGACATCAGTTCAGCTTCAAGGGGAAGGCATGCAATAATTGAGGGAGAACTGGTAGGTTATCAGTTTCCTTCAGTTGGTTGTGTTCCCTACTCTGGAGCTTTTACTGAAATTGTGAGACTGTGCGCCAGTGTGCTTAGGGCTGATGTTTCTTAAACACACAGGTCATTGTACTGATGACCAGTTCACCTTAAATGGCCAAGACTCTAACCACGGCACCGAGTATGGTTGTGAGGCTGGGTGAACTGTATTATTGCTCATGTTCCTCCAAAAGGGATCTTTAGGTCTACGTAGGACCTTAGCAGTGCATTTCCTCCGTATCTGCATATGTGTGGAGTGAAACCCTCTAGGGATTCTAGAAAGTGCATAGAGCCTTGAAAGATTCCTAGAAGTGTCATTCGATTCTGACATGGGCTCTGTTGACCATGTTCCTAAAACACCAAAGATACTACTCCATCACTGTCAGGTGTGACGTTCAGGGTATTTCATTCCTAAGTCATAAAATGTCTTCTGTTTCTATCTTTATGGCTCTGCCTGCTCACCCAGCTGACTTGTGACAAGCACATAAATCTGTGCTTTAGAAGCTTGGCCAAGCCTGAACTGAACTTCACTCAGCTGTGGCTTCAGTGGGTTTCACACTCATTTACCAAGTCAAACATATTACACCTCACCATCCTGCTTCAGCCTGTTAAACCTAAGTGTTTTAAATGCTCCCAAAGACTTGAGAACATTGTTGAAGTTTTCTCATTTCTCTCCTAAGCCTGGTTTTCCACTTCTTGGTTCTGGACTCTGTGGGGTGCTCCGGCTTCACTCAGCCGTGGCTTCAGTGGGTTTCACACTCATTTACCAAGTCAAACATACTACACCTCACCATCCTGCTTCAGCCTGTTAAACCTAAGTGTTTTAAATGCTCCCAAAGACTTGAGAACATTGTTGAAGTTTTCTCATTTCTCTCCTAAGCCTGGTTTTCCACTTCTTGGTTCTGGACTCTGTGGGGTGCTCCGAAAACAAAACAGGGGCTGGTGAGATTGCTCAGTGCTTAAGAACACTTGCTACTCTTCCAGAGGACCCAGGTTCGATTCCTAGCACCCACATGGCAGTTAACAATCATCTGTAACTCCAGTTCCAGACACCCTCTTCTGATCTCTGCAGGCACTGCATGCACATGGTGCACTTACATACAGGCAGACAAAGCACTCATACATGTAAAATAAAAATAATAAAATATTTTAAAGGAAACAATAAAATGGAAAGCAAAATAAAAGTAAAAATAAAATAAACAAATCTGACTCTTTTAATGAATTTTCTTTTTAAAGAATGGTCCTGGAGTCACATTTATGTTAATTATTAGATTGTCTTCATTCTAATTAGACATAAATAAGAGGGAGAGACGAAAGCTCTGATTCTCAAGGTGCTCTCTGGTTCTGTCTCTGAGTTTTTGAGTGAGGACCTGACTCAGTCTCTTCTTAAAGTACTAAGAAGCTGGGTTGTGATTTTCTTTCTAGCCTGTTTACCCCTAAGACTTTCTGGCTTCCGACACAGCATCCATGTCAACAACCCCAGAACTTCCTGCATATATTCCAATAGTATATTACATTTTTGACCATATCTGAGACATCTTCAAGCTCTTAAACAGCTAGATAATTCACATCCCCTCACTATTTTGACAGTTCCCCTTTGAAGTAATTGCTCTGTAGTTTTTAATCAAGCAGCTATATTTCTAAAACAGAGCACACACTGCCCTTTGTAACTCTGTAAAGACTGTCAGAGCTATTTTTATAAGCACAGACTTTTCTTTACATGACTGACCTTCAAGGGACCCTGTAGTCTGCTGTAGCCTAAAGGTATGGCAGCAATTTTAATTACCTTCTTGGCATGCCCCCCCATAACACATTATGAGAAATTCCCATGTCACCAGAACTGCTTGAAGATTCATATCTAAGTGGGGGAGTCCTCCCCACTTTGTCCTGTGAAAGCATCCCTGATGGCTTTTAAAAAATATTAAATGAAAGCAATTATTTGGGAAAGGAGGCTATAGAGCCTTGTGGTTAGAGGTAGCTAGCAACTCAGAGACTCAGGAATTTCATTTCTTGCTTTATGGCTGTCTTGACGCGTGGCCTTGAGAGTCAATCCTCTCTGTTGGTTCTCTCAGGAGACATTCACAAGCTGATATGCTTTCCAGAGATGTCGGCAATAACCACACATTAAAGAGCTCGTCTCAAAACCAGTGAACACACGGTAAACTTTTTATTTTTCTTTATCCAACTTGAATGTGAACTAATTTAAAAGACATTGCATATTAAATGACGTCAACAATACAATAGGCTATCTGATGTGGAGTTAATACAAGGCTACCTTCCAAGTATTTTTATTACTTCTCAAGGAGAACGTTTCACTTTCTATTTTTCTCTTTTAGAGGCTGGTTCACTGTGAGATGATTTAGGGGAGAAAACACCTCAAACAAGCTAAATCAAACCTTGAAATAGGCTTACAGGTAAACAGAGAGAGTGACTGTCCTTCTTGGCTATGGGAAAACCTGGGACACTGAGCATTAACCGGATTCCCACAAAGGAGGGAGCTGGATTCTGAGGTGGGTGTATCTGAGCAAGTGTCTGTCTTTCTGCAAACTCATCGACGGAGCACTGGCCTCTGCTTCATGTGCCTCTGCTGTGGTTACAGTAAATTGCTATCATGCCCACATGTTTCTCAAATAAAATGAACTTGGGAATTGAAACGAAACCAACTGTGAAAGGTAATCTGAGGAGATAACACCAGTGATTAATGCGGTATTGACTCAAAGGATGAACCAGTTCTTAAATAAGGAATTCTCCACATAAAGTAACAGTTTAAACAGTGTTCACAGCAGTGGGGAATGGTTTTCAAGAGAAATGAAGTGAAGTAGATGAAGGAATGAGGGTGACCTAGATGGAGGGAGGGCTGCCTAGGGTCGGCAGAGGGGACACCAGATAGCCTTCTTGTCACAAGCCTGTCTGAAAAACTCAATGAAACCAAACAAAATCTGTTATTAAGGGGAGCCAGGTAAGAATGCAATAGGGTAAGTAGGAATTTAGTAAAACTTCATTTCGTCAGCTTCTAAAAGTGTGATACACCATGCATCCCAAGACACAAAGAAAAAGGGGAAAAAGATGACTTCCTTCAGGGAAAGAACCGCCCCCAACTTTGTGACATGCATGGATTAGTTAAAGCCAAAGCAAGGGAGAACTTGGTTTGGATGCTTGGAGTTTCGTGCTTTGTTGTTCACTTTGTTTGTAGATGATGACGGTGATTTGCTTTACAGGTGTGTATGGGGAAGGTGTGTGGTCAGTGATGTGTGGGGAAAATGCTTAAAATTGTGTCCCGAAGGAATGAGGGGAAAAAGTGAATGACGAGCCAGGGAGATGGTAGTCCCTGAACTTGGAGAGTCCACTTGCTGCCTCACAGCCTATTCCTCAAGGTTGCAATCTATAATTATTCAGAAACTCCCCTTGTCATTTTATATGCAAGCTTTTTGTGGTCATTTTAAGAGCAAGGCAACAGCAGCAAGATGGTTCTGGGCTTGAGTAAAAAGAGGGACAGCTCTACACTATGGAAGAAAGATACATATGGTCATAGACTAGGGACCTGTGGCGTTCACTTGCTCCTTCATCCGTGGGGTCAGGTAAACATCAGGTGTGCACCAGTGACTGAGTGTAAGAGGCAAATGAGGAACAAATCAAAGCTGCCATTCTTGAGAAGCTGCCATTGTAACAGGAGAAAGGCAATAACCAGGCATGTCGGACAGTGTGTGGTGGAGATATGTGCTACACAGAGCAAGGTAACTAGGAGAATCAAGGATGAAAGGCAAAATGGTGCCTGGTTTGGGCAGGGAAGCTACAGATGGCCTCTCTAATAGGAGGGAGCCTGGGCAATGCAACAGTCTTGAGGAAATGCCGAGGAGAGGGAGCAGCAAGGCTGGAGGACCCAGCTGGGAAGGAGCTGTGCATGATCCAGAGCCAGCAAAAGGCAGAGTGGACAGGAGAGTCTTGGGGGTAAAGCAGGAGGAAGCAGCAGTTTGAGACTCTGGGGTTTATTATGAGTAAGATAAACTCTTTGGAAGATTTTGAGCAGAAGAGTGATATAATCTGACTCACATAAAAATGAAGATAAAAACCTTTGGCTAATTGAACTAATTTTCCTTGGTTTCCAATTAATTCCAAGAAACCAGTACCGGGCCTAATCTGTAGTGAATAAGCTAAGTCAATCTCAGTGTAGCGGTATCAAGGGCAGAAGCCACAGAAGGGCAAATAGAGGGATGACTAGACGTCATGTGTGAGTGGGTGGGGGTGGAGGGAGGCCCTGGAGTGACTCTTCTCACCCTCAATAAGACAGCGACTGCTGAAGGAACTTAATGAAGGATTATACTTCAAATCATCACTTTATTTTGTTAAACGTAATGAATTTATGGAATTCAACCAAAATGTAGAGCTGCACTCTTTGCATGTCAGGTTTCTGTTTTTTGTTTTGTTTTTAAATTGATTGATTTTTATGTGTATGAGTGTATTATCTGCATGTATGTGAATGCACTGGTATATGCAATGCTCTGAGGTCAGAAGAGCGGGTAGGGTCTCCTGGAACTGGAATTATAGGCAGTTACTGGTCACCATATGGGAGCTGGGAACCAAACCCAGGTCCTTTGCAAGAGCAACCCGTGTTCTTAACCCCTGAGCCATCTCTCCAGACCCTCTGTTTTTCTAATTGTTTCTTTGATATTTTCCTGGGCTATTTATCTTTCCCTCTGTGTTGAGTTTTTTTTTTTTGGAATGGCTTCAGCTCCTCATTACCAAGGTCAGGGATATTCTTTTTTCAAAAATAAATAATTTATTGAGAATTTCATACATGCATATAAGATGTTTTGATCTGCCTGCCCTGGGCTGAGGCCGCTCTTCTGCTTGCCCTGTGCTGCCTCCTGTTGTTGCTGCTTCTGCTCGGTCCTGGACCCCAGGGCTGGTGAGGAGACTGTGTCAGAAGAGCCGCATTCAGACGCAGGAGACCAGGTTCAGTGACACAGGTCTGGTTTATTGCAGGAAGGCACAAGCTCATATAGGAGTAGTGGTCCAATCACAGCATAGCAAGTAGGATACCTTATTAGCATAACAGGTTTAGTGTCCTATTACAGTACAGCATGTAAGATACCTTATTAGCATAACAGACTTAATGTCCTATCACAGAATAGTGGGTAGGATGCCTCATTAGCATAATGGGTTTCAGATTACAGAGCCTGGATTCCTGGAAATCCTGACTGTTGCAATATCTAAGTGTTGCAATTTGGAATTCCAAGGGTGGTGATTAGGGAGTGGCAAACTCTAGGCATCAGTCTCATAATCTGCCAGTGGGAGCAAATGTCACAAGGCATTTCTTGTGGCTCCAGCAGTAGGGCTGTTGCCTCAGGCCTGCTGTATGGCTGTCAATAGGACTTTCACCCTAGGCTCAAGCCTGTTTCCCACAAGAGTCCATTGGAATTTCTTGACGAGAGCTTCCAAAAGCATCCCTTTATTGGGTTCCACCACATTTTTCTTTTGTCTTCCAAGGCTGGACTCTAGAGTGATGGACTCAGCATTTGCTTTCAGGCATTTTGATAGCTGTTGGAGGGGTTAGAATCAGTGTCAGTTCCCCTTCAAAAACTTCTAAATATGGGAGAAAACAGACTTATCCATCATTTTAGAACAATAGCAGGTTGTTTCCCTTAGCTACAGGTGGACATTACAGTATTGGAGACCAAGATTTGAAGTCTTACATCTGAGCAGCACTTTCTGGTTAGGAACAAAATCATCAATGAGAAATAATTGTCTAAATAACTTTTTATATGGACTTAAGCCTAATGTCTGGGAAATGTAATTGGTCAGAGCTGTCTTTCAGAGAACCATCATGGCAGTGATTTAGGGAAGGCCAGTTAACCAGGGAGCCTCCCAGAATTTGATGCAAAGCTACTACCCAGTAAGCACCTGACCACCGAATGAATGAAGGAGAAATGAAAGACTGAGTGGATCCAAGATTTGAATGGGCCCCATGCATTTACAAGGAAAACCATGATCATGCATGGTAATACCCACTTGAGATTTCTCAATTAACATGATTTTCCTCTTAAGATTCTGCACTTACATATTTAGTCCAAAGGTGTTCTTGCATAGCTCCTGGAACAGTCATATTTATCTAACATTGAAGTGAGCAATTCCTCTTGAAGCTCAGTTTATTTAGGATCCCTAATAAACTTCAAGTTACACAGGAAATCAGTGTCTCCCCTGACAGTTCTGTTCCTTGCATGGCTTTTTGAGTGTCTCCTTCTTGGTGTTCTCAGATGCACAAGTATTTATTGGTGTGTTTCCAACAAGAGCTACTTCAGTTTAGTTTAAGAAATATTAATGAAAATCCCAGTGGTAGAGGTGGGTTGCTACCCCCCCCCCAGGAGCTGTTGGTCTGAGGGGCCCTGGAGGTCCCCAAAACAATAAAGGTCATTGCCAATAATGTTGGTTGTACACCAGAAGTGGACCGAGGGACCCTAATGTTGAAGACACTGCTTGATGTGAGCACAAGAGAGGGAGAAATCAAGCTTGGACTAAGCTGATGGGTGGCTTTCATGGTGCCAAAAGGTGATATGCAGATGACTAGGGGAAGGAGGGAGAAATCAAGCTTGAACTAAGCTGATGGGTGGCTTTCATGGTGCCTAGGGGAGAATTGTCCCCTACAATTCTGCTCAGTGGTGGACCCCGTGTGTTGCACTATCAACATACCAAACAAGATGTTCCTACTGGCACAATACAATTCTGCTCAGTGGTGGATGCCGTGTGTTGCACTATCAACATACCAAACAAGATGTTCCTACTGGCACAATAGTGGAGTGTCTAGTGCATGGACAACTGGAAATTTTAAAACTGAATCTCTCCTAGGGGTGGAACACACATCTGGTACTGTAGACGAGACCAACCCCCTGTGGCAGGGGAGGATATAGGCCTGAGTGGGAAGTCATTGCAATTGTTTTGTTAGATGGCTGTGATGCACCTGTTAAAGTACCTTCCAAGTGCTTGTGTTTATACCCATAGGTTGTTATTATAGCAGCCACTGTTTAGATGTTCTTGCTTCTTGCTGTTTGTGTTTTTATAGTAGATAGAATCCCACTGAAATGGGCCAACGGCCCATGGAAAACCGACAATGCAGAGACCCGAAAGTTCAGTGCCTTCCGACAATAGGAAGAAGATCATCCCACACCCACCACCCCCTCCAAGGCTCAGGGACTTTTGCAGAAGAGGTTGGAGGAAAGAATGTAAGAGCTGGAGGAAGAAGTGGAGTATTAACTGGAAGTGTCCTCCAACCACTATGTCGGCAAGTTATAGTCATACCTCCTTCCCACACTCATCAAGGAGTTGAGGGGGGAGTCAGTTACCCCTCCCACCCAATCAGTCGACCTGAGCTGCATGTGAGGGAGGGACTAAGGATGTATAAGCTGAGAACGCCAGGAGGCCCCTCTCTCACCATTTTCTGTGGCTGTGGGAAGTCACAGGATCTATATTTGAGCATGGACTTTCCAGTGCAGCCGTAAATGGGGGGTGCTCACTCCTCTATATATAAACCCCCACCCTATGCTCTGTTAAAAAAGAAAAGAGAATGATAGGTGTTTGGGTAGATAGATGAGAGGGATCTGACTAGACTGCAAGTGGATGGACTTGCACTGGGGAATGTCTGGGGACACTGACTTGACACAGTGGGCCTTAACACCCAGGACAGAGTATGTGGGTTCCATTTGGGAGGCTATTGGAGGGTGCTGGTGGGGATGGGGTTATAAAGATGATTCAGATTGTTTGAGATATTCTGTATGAAATACAACAAAATTTAATAAAAACAAATTCAAAACAATAAAAAAGAATGTCCAAAATTTAAAAAAGAAATATTAGATGCTTATGTGTTTAAGTGCCACACCCTGAGTCTTGAGGAAAAAAAAGAAAAAGAAAACACCATAAAATATTCCAACTAGAAGATGCGCTCAATTTGGGGGAAGTTTTTCAGAAAGCTTTAGAAGTCGTGTGCATTTTCTACTAAGGTTATTTCAGCAGAAGCCCTGAAATCACAATTTAATTCTGTGATGTGCACGGGGATTATCTGAACTGCTGCTTGTCAGATCAATACCACTGTGATTCAAGTCAATGAAAAAAACACATTTTTCCATTTTTCTGCCTGCCATTTGCTACATCCTGGACACATACATACTGATATCTACCCAATACATTATTTCTTTTTTTTTTTTTTTTTTTAAAGATTCAAGTAAGGCTTAGGCAAACCATCTAATTGGGAAAAGGGCAGCAAATAAAAATAAAATTGACGCCTGGAAAATCTGATAGTAAAAAAAGACATGTAAGACCAATGGGACACTCCACTAAGGATGAAATACATAGTCTGATCAGTGACCTCAGCATGTGGGTCAGACTGCCTAGTAACAATCAATCTGTTCTAGGTAGGTGTGGTTTGAATGAAAAATATCTCCCATTGGCTTAAGTATTTGAACACTTAATACCCAGTTGGTGCTGCTATTTGAGGAGGTCAAGGAATCCAGGAAGTGGAGCCTTGTTGGAAGAAGTGAGTGACTAGGGACAGACTTGAGGGCTCCATAGCCTTGGCCCACCTTCAATATGCTCTCTTTGCTTCATGCCTGAGGTTGGCTCAGCTGCCTGCTCCTGCCGCCATGCTTGCCCCTTGCTGCCACGCCCCTTCACCATGATGAACTCTTATCCCTCTGGAAATGTAAGCCCAAATAAACTCTTTCTTCTTTGCCTTTGGTCTTGGTGTTTTAACACTGCAACAGAAAAGTAACTAATGCAATTGGTTAGCAGAAAGGAAGACTATTTAAAAAGACAAACAAACATCAGGATGCTCAAGATGATCAGAAAAATGAGTCTGGGGAGCTTACAACTAGGATCACCACCAGGAGAGTTGCCTCAAGGACCCACTGCATCCTCTGTTTCCCACCCTGCAGCCTGCACCACTGATACTGTGTCATGAGCACTCTTCTGGTTTCTGACTTTGAAAGGTGGGACTCAAAAAGTAGGAAATTCCCCCAAATACTAAAGTAGGGCTAAGTCCAACTAGCTTGAAAATACAATATTTTACTATTTTAATATGCCCTTTGAATATCCACTATCAACATCTATTCTTAATCCATATTTATGTTTCTTCTAGATACCAGGATTGTTGTACTGTAATACAATTATTCTTCCTACAAACAAGAACCTGCTCACACTCTCTCCTGCTAATGAACATGTCTACTTCAAGAACAAGATTTCTGAGTGGTTTCCATTTCTTCTCTGGCTCTCATGACATCCTGTGAATAATGGATTAGAGTGTGGAGCTAAAATCTTTAAAAAGTGGAGTAGAAAGTCGTGCTGCCTAATGGTAGGCAGGCGCTGGTGGACACCCTCTTCTTTGGTCCCTTGGGTAGACAATTCTGGGGTACATTCTGCACAGCTCTTCCGAGGGGCCCTAGAAGGTCCTTCTCACAGTGGTGTTCCTTTCAACAGTGCATCCTTGGGTTAGCTTTCTCTCTTTCCCTATTTCACTCCAAATCTCCCATTCCCCAAACAAATTATCTGCAAGGAAATCTTTGTCTCAGCTCTGATCTTGCCGGGAAGTTGGACTGACACCAGGATTCCATGCATGCCTGTCACTGCGCACTAGGAGAAAGTATTCTAGCCCACAAGCTAACCTCCTTTGTGCCGTTTTGTCTAATGGAATTTTGAATCCAAAACAATCAAAACCTCCTTATCCAGTGGCTTCCTTGCTGTTTGATGGCAAGGGAAATTCTCACTTGGAAATCATTTTGTAAAGAGCAGGGTTATTTATGAACGACCCTGGGTGCTCACAGTGGATTTTATGTAGCTTGGAATTTGGAGGTACTTTATCCGGAAAGAGGAACTGGCTGCAGTTAAACTCAATATTCCCATAGAACCAATGGTTTTCTTTCTGCCTGTCCCCTCTACCTTGTAGGGAGGGACTGCAACATGTCATGGACCTCAAGGTTGGTTGATCCCTTAGAATTCCAGACACAGGAAAACTGATTTTCCAGTTTCCAATTTCTAAAAGATCTAGAAGACTGAATTCAGACTGCCTGATGCCAAGAGGCATATGTGTTCCCCCATGGGAAAGACTCTTTTTATCGTTGTCAGATAAGTAGAGTCCCATGGACTGGGATGAGGATGAGGATGATGGCATGGTTACTTGTTGTAATAATCTCTATATGATATGATGGGAAGATCAAGAGATGCGGAATGTTCTGTGAAATATCTTCACGCAATGGGTGACAATCCTGAAAATCCCCACCTGGCACAAGGGACACTGAGAACACCAAGTCAGGGAGACCAGATAGTCTAGAGAAGCAAGCATTTCAAAGGCTGATTTAGGAGTGCTAGGGCAGCAGATTCCTCTCAGGTCCCGTCTGGATTTCTTATTCTGACTAGGGAGAAATAGCACCATCTATTGGTCACAGGTTCACAGTACACACAGCATCCCACACCGAGGCATCTCACCCTCCGGAGGAGTTACTACACAGCTCCCTGGTGGAACAATAAAAAATTTTAACAGGCCAAACCTTGAAAGCAAAAAGAGGACTGTTGGGGGGTGGTGGAGGGGACCAGAAGGAGAGGGAGGGAAGACTAAAGAGGGCAATGAAAGGATAAATATGAGCAAAGTACAATTATATAATATATATTTATATGAAGTATCATAAACCAATTCTTTTGGTTTATTTCTTTTGTGGAAATCACATGCTTGCTTTTGATTCAAGATGTCATTTGCAAATTTCTTTGTAAACTTCACTATACTAGATAGCTTCTCATCCCTTTCCCATCTGCCTGGTATTCATCATGTGAGACATGAACTCTATTAACTTAACTATATCCCCAGCTTATAACTTAGGTCTTTCTTTCTTTCTTTCTTTCTTTCTTTCTTTCTTTCTTTCTTTCTGTGGTGGGTTCAATGGATTCCTTTCCATCTATCCTTTTTCATGTGTTATTCATGTGAAACGCATCCTTTCCTCTGCTCTCTTGAGACTGTCCTTTGTCTTCCTCTGTGTGCAATATT
>NW_008348570.1:920615-945069 GCF_000622305.1 Nannospalax galili
AACAGATGTTTGCACATGCGTCTTTAATCTCTATGTATCTGATGATTACTAGTCACAGTCAGTTACACTTAGATCTTTAGTGCCTGAGTATGGATATAAAGTCACCAGGTAGATTGTAATGTTTATCACCTCTACTATTTAATATGAAGTAAATTTTTATGCATCCTCCTCAAATATGCCTTTTAAAAAATGTTTGTTGGTTTTTCTGTGTGTATATCATACAGAACATCCCACACAATCTTATTCATCTATATACCCACTTCCCAAATGTCACCCTCCCATAGCCTCCGCCTCCCACATACTGGAGCCCATATACTCTGTCATCCCTATTACTGTCCTCTGTGTTGTCGACACCCCCAGCCACACAATGGAAGAATCTTAAAGAGAAAAAGTGAAGCAAATATTCCTAGTCTGGTCTGTGGCTGCTTCAGGATAGTCCCTGCCTGGAAGAGCTTTTGAGAAGACTGGATGAAATAACATCTTCTGTTACAGGTGACAAGACACATGTTTAAGACAAGAAATCCTAAGAGTGTTATTTCATTCAAATTCCTATAAAATGAGCCATTTGGTAATAAGCATTATATTGTAGGGAATAAACAATAGTGAATGTAATTCAGTAAGTACATGCAATGTGCTGATGGAACAGAAAATCTATAACCAGAACAAATAGTTATTTCAACAAGGACAAATTATTGCCCAACAACAGCTTCTCCAGTAATTCCTCTCCTGTTGACTATATTATAACAAGTCTCACGGTTGGTAACTACTGATAAAATTAATTGGCAGCGACAGGAGCCACAACAGCCTTGTTGAGAAGTCATTGTTGGTCTAATGAATTGTCTCCATCCCTGCCACTTGTCCACAAGGTCTTGCACAAGTGTTAAGCAGACTGGTCCCTGCAAGGTGCTAGGAAGGCAAGCTTCTACTTCACACTTAGAACCTTCCTCAATGGTGCCTTTTGTGATCACTCCAGTGGGATACAATTTTTTCCATACTGGGTCCTGTTATGAGAGACCCACTCACATTCTTCTTCCTCAAACCTTCTTCCATGTCCTTAACCATTCATCCACATGCTTAGCCACCATCTGTGACATGGACAGCATGTGTCTCTCAGGCCATCTTTCCTTTGAGGCAAAGTGCACACATAAAACACAGTTCCAAGTTCTGCTCCCTGGGAAGACTTCTTTTCCCAGTATCTGTCATTGTGAGTGGGGCTGAAAGGCTCCACAATTAAATTCCAGCAGGTACTAGCAAAACCTTGAGTCATCTGTAACTCAGATTTCAACTTCACATCCACTGTCAAGTTGTGGGCTGGGGATTCCTAAGGAGACCACAGCTGTGAGGCAGGGGAAGGGTGTGTGGGGGGAGGTAGCAGTGTGGCAGGAGGCACATAGCCAGGACAAAGTGCCTACTTCCCCTACAGCTCCTAAGTCCAGTCAGCTATGAGAAGCTCTGCACTGAGATAGAGAACTTAGCCTGCTGCTTGACTTGGTCCTGAGAATTCTGGGCTTGGTGGATCAAAACACCCCCAGTTCAAGAAGGTCACATGGTTACAAAATGTCCTACCATCATGACCCAGTAGCAAACCAGGAGTTATTTCCAAAAGCAGAATAATTACTTGTAGACGAGAGCTTGGCTTTGCTCCAAAACTTAAGAGGCTGCAGCTGTGCTTTCTCCTGTGGCGATGTGCTACAAGCTCCATGCAACATTCAGGTCTGCCACAGATGCTCTGGGCACCATTAGATTTCCCAGGTCATAAGGGCATTAATGTGAAGATGCTGACAGAGGGCCTGGACCAGCTGGAGATTCTCTTATCCAGGCTTCCATTAACAAGAAACGAGAGCAGCAACCCCAAAGATGACAGGGGCTCCCTTGGGACACCAGAGCGCCATCAAGCATCTGTGCCTTTCTTACTAGTGCTACTGATGCCTGCAGCTCCTGTAATGATATGGTGTTACTTCTGGTTGGCTATTTTGGTAGGAAGGGGGAGCTTAAGGCACTCAATCTTGGCCCTTCTGTCAATTGACAGTCTTCATGGATCAGGAAAGCATTTATGAGGATTTGTGATTGCCAAGGGAACTATTTCAACTATAGTCTCAGGAACTGGGTAAATTACCCTTTAGTTTTTCACCAAGAAAATAGAATCAGTTGCAAGAGAACTTCCAGAGTCTTCCACTACCATATCCGCCCACTGTCCAAGATCTGCTCCCATGTGCGGTCTGTTCTATAGCACGTACTTTCTAACAGGCACTAGCTCAAATCTTATTGCTAAAGGAGGGGTTATGTCATCATAATGTTGATTAGTAAGTGACTTTTCCCCTGTGGCATATTAATTTTTGTGTCATCAAATATGAGCAACTAAACGTGAAAGGCAGGAACGGAATGAGCCGGATGAGCAAGCTGCAGAAGATGCGTCTTGGAACTGGCTTGTGTGTAGCTCAGCAGCTGCTTCCTCCCCCTCACACTCAACTTCATCATGGTGACCTTGCCCTTTTCTTGGAAAAGTCAAGTCCTTTACTTACGGATGTATTATTTATTAGGACTGCGATATAACTTTTTTTCTGTGTATGTATATGGTGTGTGGATGGGTATATTCATATGTGTGCACATACATCTGTGTGCACATGTATGGAGGCCCAAGGTTGATGCTGGGTGTCTTCCTTGATCACTCTCCACTTTATGTATTGAGGCAGAGCCCAGAGCATGCCATTTTGGCTAGTTTGGCTAGCCAGCTGGCTCACGGGTTTCCATCTCCACCTCTTACATACTGGGATTAGAGGCAGTTGCCATGCCCACCCAGCTTTTCTGTGGGTTCTGGGGATCTGAAGTCTGGTCCTCATGCTTGTAGAGCATGAGCTTTACCCACTGAACCATCCCTCCAGTCTGGGACTGTCTTTATAATTGTACTGATTGTTTCTCTTCTTTTTTGTGGGGAGGGCATAGGTGGCTTAGGGGAGAATATGCCTTGCTATGTTGTCCAGGCTGGCCTGAGCTCCTGGGTTCAAGCAATCTGTCACGGTTTCCAAATAGCTGAGACCGTGGGCACCACCCCTGTACCCAACTTTGTACTAATATGTTTATTAAGATTGGTGCTTTTGTTAGCCCCAGGTTACATGGTTGGAAAGACAGTCTGTCCAACTCTATTTTCTTCTAAAGGGAATTTTGCTGTTTGTAGAGCATGAATGTGAGAATGAAAAAAATGGAGTATATTTATCATGTCATACACTAGCAGACATGTCGATATCTCTCCACTTATAATCATGGATAACTTATTCATACTGCTCCCTAAAGCTAATTCCTCCATTTGCAGACTGCATTCCATCCCCCCTTTCACGGACGTTGCCCAGCTTTCCTTTTTCATTATTTTTTCAACTCTGCTGGAACACTTGAACATTTTATAAATACATATGTAATACATAATAAAATGTTGCTTTAATATTTTATGTACACATGTACATATATATGTATGCATATGCTTACTTTCCCTGATTAAAAAAAATCATCTTCTTATTCCACATCTAATTACAATGTCATTTCTTTGCTTCCTTTTTTGAAAAAACATAGTGTAAGAGCCACCTGTGCTCACCACCTCCAGCTCGTTCCCATTTTCTCTTCAGCCCATCATAATCTGGTTTCAATCCCTTCCTCACACCTCAACTTCAGTGCCAAAGCCTCTAATGGTCTCCTTGTTGGCAAATCCAGTGGTTGGTTCCCCTCTTTTTCCTGCTTGGTCTGTTAGCTGCATGAGCAGGGTTTCTCCCTACCTCCTCCAAACCCTGGAGTCCTGTGTTTCCTCCCTGAGGAGCTTCATCTCCTACTCGCTTGGGAATTCTCTTCTCCCAACTGCTCTGTCCTGCACGAACCTGGGGCTCAATCCTGGCCCCTTTCCTTTGGTCTTTTACTTAGTTCTTTGGTGATGCCACCCAACTTTATGCTACTCTAAATACTGACAATTTCCTAATATATAACATACATATGTCTCCAGAGCAGACCTTTATTCCCTAAACTTCAGACTCAAATATTTAATCGCCTATTTGACAACTCCACTTTGCTTCATGTGTGTTTCAAAATTAGAAAGTCTAAAACTGTCTAGTGAGCATGTCTAAACTAAACTAGATTTAGTTTGTCTTGGCTAGACAAGTTGAAATTAGGCTGTCTAGACTAGCAAACCTGAAACTGAATTTCGGATGTCCCCAAACAAATCCCAGCCCTACTGCCCCTGTAGCCTTTTCCCTCTGTTGACAGACACTCCCTGTGTCAGGTGCATGCCCAAAGATCTTGTGGTCCGTGTCTCCTTGGCATCCACTACATCACTGTCAAACACACCAGCAGATCCTGCGCCCACTACTTTTGGACACAGTCTATCTCCCACCTCTACTGTTTTCATTCTAGAGTGTGTGTTACACTTTTTTTTTTTTTTTTTTTTTTTTTTTTTATTAGAGTTTGTGTTACACTTTTTTTTTTTTTTTTTTTCTTCTTGAATTACACCCAAACCTCCTAGCTAGCCAGGTGCTTACTAGTTATCTCAGCATTCTGGAGATGCAGGAGCCTCACCTGTTGGAGGTAAGCCCAGGCTACCTTCTCAAACAGAAACTACAAAGAACCCCAAAACAAACAAAAACCCACATAAGCAATTTTTCTACTTCCGACCATTTCCTGCCTATAAACAATTTGCCACACAGTTAACAGAGAGCTCTTTAAAATGTTATTGTTACCTGGTGAGAACTCCTTTCGTATAAAAGCCAGCTGTGGCGCTCTCCCTTGTCTGATTTAGCCCATGCCCCCAACAGTCCTCCAGCAACCTGGTGTCCAGTCACTCTGCTCCAGGTGCCTTTATCCTCTGCTGTTCGTCAAACACGACAGGCACTCTCCTGCCTCTTGCAGAGGCCCTAGCTATTTCTTCGGTCTGGAATATCCCTCTATCTCCTTTAAATATTTACTCAAATCTCACAATTTCAGTGAGACCTAGTCTATTTAAAAATGTAAAATAGAGGCTGGAGAGATGGCTCAGTGCTTAAAGGGCTTGCTATAGAAGCAATGACCAGAGTTCGGATCTCCAGAATCTACGTAAACACTGGGTGGGCACAGCAGCGTGTCTGTAATTCCAGTCCTAGAAAGTGGAGACTGAGGATCCCTAGAGCAAGTTGGTTAGTCAGACTAGCTATAATGGCGAAGCTCTGGGTTTGATGGAGGCTGCTTCAAAAAGAGTAAAGGTGGAGAGTCTGAGAAGATTCCCAGCATCAGATTTGGGCCTCTATATGCATGTGCACACATAAGTCACCACATATGCAAACACACACACACACACACACACACACACACACACACACACAAATGTAAAATCCAGCCTCCTGTCCTCCACAACCACTTTACCCTGCTTTCCCATCCCCTCAGATATCACTTTCTAATGTAGCAAATAAAGCGTCTGTTGTTCTTGTCTTTCTCCCCTACTGAATGTTCAAATTCAATGAGGGCAGGGTCTCTGGGTCATCGATGTGCCTCAAGCTTAAACCAGTGCTGTGATGATGATTAATCTTGTCATCTTGATGGGATTTATAATCACCACAAAAACAAACCCTTAGGCTTCTCTGTGGGGGAGTTTCTCCATGAGGTTAATTGAGGTGGGAAGACCCGTCCCAAGTGTAGGCTGGCACCATTTCAAGGGCTGGGGACCTGGACTGAATGGAAATAGAAAGCCAGCTGAACACGAGCACACACTGCTTTCTACTTCCTGAGTCTGGACATGATGTGACCTGCCACCACACCTTCCCTGCCATGACAGACTGAGCCTACACTGAGCCAATACGATGTGCCTTGGTATCCAGTAGGTCCGTAGTATGCTGTATGGCCATAGAGCCAAACTAGATGCTCTCTAGCCTGGAGCATAGCTGAAACTTTGGGACAGGAACATTCTGGCAAAGACCACTTTGTTACAGCTTACACTAGTCAATGTACCTTCACACAGAATAAATACCATGCCCTGCTTAGAAGGCAACTTGTGGAGGAGATAAGAATCACAAAGTGGGAAATTCCTAAACATAGGAAGGTTGTTCAAATGTTATCAAACTTGCCAAAAGTTGAGTTATTTATCAGGGTACTGAAAAAAAGACCAAGTAAGAAAATGTGTTCATCATCTTCCTATTTTTCTTTCTCAGCTAGCAAACACAAGAACTGAATTTCTACAAAGGAGGGTAGGGGGAATTTATTAATGCTTCTTAAAAACCAAATTTCAGGAGCTGGGGACATGGCTTAGAGGTTAAGAGTACGTGCTGCTCTTGCAGAGGACTTGGGTTCAGTTCCCAGCACCTATATGATGGGCCACAATCACCAGTAATTACAATTCCAGGGGATCCAGCACCCTCTTCTGGCCTACATCAGTGGGCACCAGGCATGAATGTGATTCACATTCAAGATGCAGGGACTCACACATACACATAAAATAAAAATCTTAAAAAAGCAAACTTCATTTTCTGAAGGATTCCAGATTAATTCATATTGTCCTTACTCTGATGTTTTATAAAATATGAGTCATATAAAATGTATGGAAAATAAAAATAATTTTCATTCCAACAGAGAAGCAAATTATAGGTTAAAAAAAATCAAGTTCAATATATAAAAAAGTTATATAAAAGGGTTTCTTCATTTCTAAGTTGGATTTCTGGGGTGAAATAGTTTTCATACTAACCAACACAAAACTGGAGTCTTCCTAACACACCCACCTTGGTCTCTGTCAAGAACACTGAGCACTGGAGAGTATAAAGCAGGGACTCTCAGAAGGGTGTTCCTAGACATGCCTGTCCTCAGAGGCTGCTCCCCTGGGGCTCTGGGGCTCTAAGGAATTCTGGAGACAGGGTGATTCCCGTATGGCAGAATGAAGGCGCAGGATGTGCACTGGGCTCACCGCATCCAGTCAGAGGCAGTCCTGAAGCCTGTGCCTTCTTATATTTACATATGAATGCATCTGTTTTTCCGAGGCTAACTCTGAAGCATTCCACTGGCACCAATGAACCAAAGGGTGACATTTTGTCTGCACATGGCTGAGTCCCTGCTTCATGTGTAGACGACACTGCCTCTGGTGAGTCAGTTGCTTTGTCAGGATTCAAGAACGTCTTCATTTCAAGGTCAGTGGTGTGGCTGCCCTCAGAACTAAGAGGGATGCTGCCATCTCCGAGGCTTCTGAGGCACCTGTGGTGAGCTTCACTGAGCAACAATACCATGGTTCCACCAACATGCAACACTCTGTGACAAAAAAAAAAAAGAGAGATAATTGGGATGTGTATTTCTTTCTTCCGAGACAACAAACAATCCCGATTTATTTAAAATAGTTGTTAATTTGAAATTTAATTTCATCTATTTAAATACAAGGGTTTTGATAATTACGTAGCATCTTCCATAATGCATATTCATTATCATAATTATGGAATCTCTCATACAAATCTGCTTTAATTATCTATTTTTGCTCTACTTAAAAGGCAAGCTTCAAAGTAATTTGTAGTCACATTCTAACAAATGATTGTACAGGGAGAAAGCTAGCGACAAATCCTACAGAATCAGCATATTCAAGTCAGAAGGAGGCTTGATGGGAGACGATGTCACCAGGGAAGTTAAGGCAGCAACAAAGGAGATGGTAAAGAAGAGCTGGCAAAGGGCAGACCCTGAACACCAGCTTTTGAGAATTCATTTGCTCAGTCATTCAGATGCAGTCGGGATACTTGTGTAAACAGTGACGAAGAACAAAGAGTCCTGTGTTACTAAAGCTTCACAATAGGCTGCAAAGTGCCCATGAGAGGCTCTAAAACCAGGCAGGGCCGAGCCATGGAGCGTGGCAGAGATAGCAGAGGCAGCCGGGAGGAGAAGATGAGGGGGAGGAAATGAAAGCAGTTCAGCCTGAGTGTGGATTCCAAAGGCCTGCTGGGTACCCAGTCTGGGGTACTGACAGAGACCAGGGCTTAAGGCAGGGAGACAGGGGGTTTAATGGTAGATAAAAGCCATAAGGCCATGATTACCTGGGTAGCAGGAGAAAACAAAGACCAGGAAGCAGAGACAGCATTTGAGGAAGGGACAGTGGAGGAGGAGCCAAGAAACACATCCTAAGAGAAAACCTGGACAACGGGGGTACCAGGGAAGCCAAAGGAGCTGGCTCAGCAGTGCCAGAGGCTACAAGGCTGACAAGTGGCGGGGTGAAATGTCAGCAGGGACCTTAGGGACAGCAGGCCTAGGCGAGGGCAGGTGATGATGGTTTGCCAGAGCTGAACGGACACTGGAGGATGAGGAAGCAGAGGTCAGACATAAACTATTCAACAAGTTCAGTTAGAATTGCTCCAGGAGCAAGAGTTAAAGGGCAAGGTGGAAGGAGCTTTCCAGCTCTCACCTACCCATCATCAGTTCAGACAGTTCTGTCTCCTACTGTAGCACACATTCAGCTATTTCATTCATATTTTGCTGGAATTATAGTAACACTCTCCTGACAGACGGGTCTTCTGGATACCCTTCCTGCTGCCTCTTTCTGGGTTTCCACTCAGAA
Organism: Nannospalax galili; assembly: GCF_000622305.1. Taxonomy (NCBI): domain Eukaryota; kingdom Metazoa; phylum Chordata; class Mammalia; order Rodentia; family Spalacidae; genus Nannospalax; species Nannospalax galili. Next base: position 929,140 of record NW_008348570.1, read on the forward strand.
GGCAGATGTCTGCTAGCTCTCCAGCTGCTTTACTGAACTTCAGGCAAGTTCTAAACTCTGTCCTAGGACACTCGAGGCTCCCCCAGGATCTGCCCTCACCCGCCTTTTCAGTACCACCATCTACTTACTTCCGTCTGCACAGGGGCCCTCCTTTAGTTGCTCAAATTCAACATCTTGCTTCCCCCTTGCGATACTGGGTCTCAGGGCTTGCTCTTAACACTCACTCTCAGGTCCTAGAGTTCCAATACCACCTCTGTGGAGAGGCATCTCTTGACTATGCCTAAAGTAGTCAGTGCTTTTCTCTCTCCAGCAAAATACCTTGCTCTATTTCCCTTGCTGTACCATGATCTGAAAGGCTGCCATGTCTACTCCTTACAATGTCTTCCCAACCTGATGGCCCCAGCCCTGACTGTCCTGTCTACCGCTGTGTCCTCAGGATTTGGTGCAGGACACAGAGTAGGCAAACACTTCCCGAAGTATCTTGGGAACGGACGACTGACTCTTGGAAAAAGCAGAAGGAAAGGCTGAAGGTGAGGATGCGAAGTAGGCAGGGTGTAGTTCCTGAGGAAGGGACGGGGAAGAGAGCCTGCCTAGAAGAGAGAAAACTATTTTTACAGGGATTAAGAGATGGGACGAGGCCAAACGTGGTTATATGCCAGGAGGTGGAAACAAGAAGACATAAATGTCTATAAACGTATAAAAAAAAATCACATAATACACACACATACACACAAATCTTTTAACCTACTGCATTAACAAAGACAATGTATGCTTAGGATGCTAAGACCACAAGACAATGAGTCTTCTTGAAGATGGAAACTGCTATAACATTTTTAGGACAGTAGGTTAGCAATATTGTATCAAATATACAAAAGACCATGTCCTTCTATGAAATTATCCTGAAAAGATAAGGCAGTAGCAGTAGAACAAGAAACTGATGATGATATTGTGTTACTATTTACTGGAAGCCAGGCACTATTTTAAATGCTTTGTATACTACATATCATTTAACCCTCTGAACTGTCCTTTCAAATATGCCTGTGCAAGTGTAATTTTGCAGATGAAAAGACTGAGGCACTGTGGAATTTTAGGCAATAATCATACACTAAATTTGAAAGCCTATGCAAAAATTATTTACATGATAATCTACAAGTACTGGTTAGATAATGGTACATATGTGGTGATCACTGAAAATTATAATGTACAGTACAAATGTTCAAAAAGGCAACATGCTGTTGAGTAAGAAAAGGCATCATTGTATACAGTAAATTAAAGATGATCCTATGTATATACAATTAAAAATATCCGCCTCTTCTGGCCTATGCACAAAGCTAGATGCCTAGCAGGATATTTAATACATACATTTAAAAATTTTTATTTTTTTGTGTGTATGAGTGTATTGCCTGCATGTATATAAGTGCACCTGTGTTGTGCAATGCCCTCAGAGGTCAGCAGAGTGTGTTGGATCGCCTGGAACTGGAGTTATGGATAGTTGTTAGCTGTCATGTGGGTGCTGGGACTCAAGCCCTCTGCAAGAACAGACAGTGCACTTAACCTCTGAGCCATCCCTCCAGCCCCATGTAGCACGATATTTACCAACTTATTAATGAAAAACACAAAGGAAAAAAGGTCACCTGAAGCTCTGCTACTCAGATAAACAGTTTTGACAAATGTTCTCCTAGGCATCTTTCCAAGTATATGTGCACAGGTTTTTTTTACAGAGAGCTATTCAAAAATTATGAATACTGCTCAAACTGCCTGCCTCTGAACTGTAGTGCTATGTATTTGATAATGATATTATCTTTGAAAACAATTCAGTTATTAACAAGTTGAGCCTACTATCAAATCACATACAAGAGATTTCTCTTCCTTGCGTGGTCCTGCAAGACGTGCAGAGGGCACAAATAATCCCAAGACATTTGGCCATGGAGCACATGAGGCTTTATGCATTTCAACCAACTAGTGCAAACCCTCTGCCTCAGGTGGTCTCGTGTACTCACTGCTCCTTGAACATCCTTTCTGCCTCATTATTCACTCACACATGGTCACTGAATGTCAGTATGTATAAAACGTGATCTCCTTTTTAAATTATTTCAAAACTTGCAGATTTCGCTGAAAACTTTCTTCCCTGAAACCTTCTCAGGTCTCTTGATCTGCATCTGCAAGATCTCAGGTCTCTTTCATCTGCAAGACTCCACATGGAGTCTTGTCCTTTCTCAAGGTGAGCAAGTTGCATTTCTAATTTTGCTCATGTGTGATACATAGAGGTATTTGAGAACAAAGCTCTGTATTCATGAAATGGTTAATCTTTGAACAAACTGAAGGAAGCGATGACAAGCTGCGAGCACAGCTCATGCCACCAGAGGAATCACTTGTCCGACAATCTTTAGTTCTGAGATCTGTTTCTTCCTAGAGAATCCAGCTCTATATGACACGCAGAACATTCATTTCTACTGCGTGGTTCTGAACAGGTTTACTGAGCTCTTACGTCTTTCCTTAATTTTACTAAATGCAACTCTTGCTCTTTCAATTTCTGCCTAGAACCTTCCTTAAAGCATTGGGAGAAAACTTGTATGTGCTTAGATATGAATATACACTCCCACATACTTCCCAAAAACTTTTGAAGTGGTTTACAAAAAAAAAAAAAAAAAAATTGCATTAAGAGCTACATACTGAGCCCTGCCTAGTATCTGGTACTGTTCGAGAGCTTTAAGTTCATGGAATTCTTAGAACATTTCAACATTGGTATGATGATTGGTCAGGCAGTCTCTTGGATGACTGGAGAACTGTGAAGTGAGTGAGCCAAGACTAGAACCAGTGTCCTGGCTTGAGAGGTGTTTTCAACCACTCTGCCATACTGCTTGCAGAAAATCCAAGACCATAGAGTCAAAAGTCAGACCATAAAGGATTAAGGCAGGCAGCAAAGCAGCTGGGGCACAGAAGGAAAATTCCCTTAGATTCGAATGTACACACGCTGAACTGGACCAAGGAGGCATTCATATTTTTTAATATTTATATTTATTATTTTTATTTTATGAGTATGAATGTATTTCCTGCATGTGTGTAAGTGCACTTGTGTCATGCAATGTCCACGGAGGTCAGAAGAAGACGTGAGATTCCCCTAGAACTGGAGTTATGAACAGTTGTTAGCTGCCATGTGGATGCTGGGAATAGAACCCAGGTCCTCTGCGAGAGCAGCCAGGGCTCTTAACCACTGAGCCCCCTAGAAAGCATTCTTAATCACTCAGGAAATATTAAATACTCATCTTCCTGCTTCTCAGGCAAATATTTAAATTTACTGCCAGAGTGGGTGGACAGCTACACTGCCTCACTTTAAATGCTAGCCCAGGGAAAGGCTGCTGTTACTTACTAGTGCTGCAGGGACTGTCTGCTCAAAATCTTATCTCCCATTGACTTATAGCCATGTTTAACATATGGAGCACTGCACCTTCAGTCAAGTCATTATCTCTCTGGAAGGCTCTGGTTTAAATACACGCCACTCTTCACACACTCTATTATCTCACCATGAACTGGTTAATGGATAGTGAATTCCCCAGTTAGGTTCACAGGCTGTACTTATTAAGCCTTGCTGCACAATAGAATCACACTGGCAGCTTTTGAGAGATACACCCAAGCCCTACCCTAGATCAATTAATTAGAGATCTAGAGGAGAGTGGTAGGGAATAGGTATCAGTATTTTAAAAAGTGTTCCTGCAATGATCTTAACATGAAGTCAGGGTGGTGAAATCTGCTGGAAGGGAAATGTAATACTGGATTAAAAAGGATGTTCAAGAGATGTCTGTATTACAAGTGCTGCTCCCAACAGAACAAAAGTTAGGCACCTAGATAATAGGGAAGTAGCTTAATTCTTTTTTAAAAAACAATTTATTTTATGTGTATGAGCATATTGCCTGCATGTATATAAGGGCACCTGCCATGCAATGCCCATGGAGTTCAGAAGAGGGCATTCAATCTCCAGGAACTGGCGTTACAGATGGTTGTTAGCCACCATGTGGGTGCTGGGAGCTGAACCCATGTCCTCCGCAAGAGCAGCCAGTGCTCTTAACTGCTGAGCCGTCTCTCCAGCCCCCCTTTAAAAAATTATTGTGTGTCTGTGTGGCATCGCCTGCATGCCACATCGTGCTTGTGGAGGTTAGAGGACAACATTCTGTAGTTAGTTCTTGCTTCCACCTAGATACAGGAATGCTGGGATTACAGATATGTTATGCCTCTGGTTCCCAGGATTGAACACAGTTCATCAGGCTTGGGTAGCCAGTGATTTTATCTGCTGAGCCATCTCCCTGGGCCCTGGCTTAGCTATTTCTACTTCAATAAGAAGCTGTGACTGGGGAAATGACTCAGTAGATAGTAGTCGCAGAGCTGGGAAGAAGCAGCTTCCCTTTTCTCCTTCCTTTCCTTTCTCCCTCCCTCCCTCCCCCCGTGTCTGTCAGGTGCCTCCTCTCAGTCAAGCGTCAGAGCAGCCCTGGAGACAGTTTTTTTTCAGTTTTAAGAGGTCGAGGGGGGTGAGGCTAGTGATGGTGGGGTCTGGAACCATCTCATTGCTTTAATCTCAGGGACACAGGTGGCAGCTTCGCCTCCTTCCTGCCCGCCCCAGGCCTTCTTCCCAACCCCTCTCTTCTCGTAACTTGGTAATGAATGAAGTATTTATTGGTGAAGGGAACAGCTGCTGCTGCTTCTCCTGCTTCTGGGACTTGCTCCCCTGTTTCTTCTTCATGACCTTTCTCAAGCCAGAGAGGGGGAGCCAGGAGTATTGGGGCCAGACCCTGGGCACAAGACCTGGCCCAGGTCCCTTCGCTTTCCTATGTTCCAGCCACCCATCATTTCCTCCCTCTATGATTCTTGCCTCCCACCCCCTGCCTGCCCAGCCTGGACCCTGAAGTGTGGAGAGACACATAAGCCTGACTGTCCTCTGGGGGCAGGAGCTGAGCCTTTTTGTTGCTCTGCTCCCACGAGAGTGAGGGTAACACAATCGATTAAAACCATTTTGTTCTAAAAAACGAGCTCGGGTCCTCAAGCATGAGGGCCCGAGTTCAAATCCCCAGTACTTGTGTAAAAAACCAAATGTGGCAGTGTGTGCCTATAATCCCAACACTGGGGAGCTAGACAGGAAGATCTCTGGGCTTGCTAGCCAAGTCTGTGAGCTCCAGGTTCAGTGAGAGACCTAGTCTCAAAAAATTAGGTGACGAGAGATAAAGGAAGACATCTGACAACTCTGGCTACCACATGCATGTGCACCCACTTATGTGCACACATAGCCCACTCATACCCCCAACACACACACACACACACACACACACACACACACACACACACGACACACACACACACACACACACACACACACACAGAGAGAGAGAGAGAGAGAGAGAGAGAGAGAGAGAGAGAGGAAACATGGAGCACCCAGCTCATGAAGGCACTGAAATGGTTAATAGGTGTGCTTAGACTTCTAGCCAGGCTTTGATTTCCTCATAGAACATTATCCCCGACACTGAATTCTCTTTATTGAAAATATATGCTCAGTTTAAAAATTGGTGACATGCCACTTACCTAGCAGGTTCAGAACATTCTGTTATCCTAGTCTATCAAATGTCCAGCTGCACCCAGCTCATGAAGGCACTGAAATGGTTAATAGGTGTGCTTAGACTTCTAGCCAGGCTTTGATTTCCTCATAGAACATTATCCCCGACACTGAATTCTCTTTATTGAAAATATATGCTCAGTTTAAAAATTGGTGACATGCCACTTACCTAGCAGGTTCAGAACATTCTGTTATCCTAGTCTATCAAATGTCCAGCTGAGACAGTTTAGCATGGGCTAATGTCTTATTTGTGTCTATTTATTCATGCATCAATGTAAATGACTGGAAAAATGTTTACCCAGGTCTCACTGTTGAACCTCTTGAAAGAATACTCCATTAAATGATATTCCCTTAGGTCAACATTAGAAACCTTGGTATGAGCAATATTCTTCATTTTTTGCTTCATGGCTAGTGACGGTCCTGTCCATTTCATTCTGGTCTATGGTTCAGCAGTTCTGTGACTATGCGGAAGTTAATCTCTCTGGGCCCTAGTTTCTCGTCTGTAAACTGCAGGGGACCGACACAGAGGACATAGGATTTTGTGAGGATTAGAAGCCAGTATCTAAATCATCCAGCCCGCTGCCTGGAACAAAAATTATGTCTTCTGAGTAAAATTACAGGTATAAGGTGAAAACATATTCCAGTTATAAATTTCTGATTTGAATTTTTAGAAAACTAAACTTCAAAATTTGGGGACATTACTCCAATGCAATCAGACTTAAGAGCTATGATATATTTTTGACTAAATGGCCAGTAGCTAGAAAATTATGGAAATATATTTGATAACTTACCTTTCCATTTCTTGGAGAATGCTTTTGATGTCTTTTCCTAACTTGAATTTTTTCCCAAATGGAATGTCAGAAATAATAATATCAACGCTTTCTGAAGGCCATGGTAATTCTGGAATACAGAAACCAGAGAGTCCCATTACAGTAAGGCCAGGCATTTACCACCCAAGCTGATTTTCTTTATATATTCAATAAAATTTAGGTTTTCTATACTGTCTCTATGGAATGACATGATCCTCAATGCTTTCAGGATCACTAAAGAAAAATGGAACACTTATTGTATCCTGTCCTATGAAAATGGCATATTAGATATGATAAAATGATACAGCAAGCAGCAGAATTTTAAATTAACCAGAAAACCAAATTTTGCTGACATGTTACATAAATAGAGGGTTGCCAGATCCAGGAAGAAACATACGAAGTTATTGAGAAAAACTATTTTTACAAAATTATGTTTTATAATCTTGATTCTATTTTTATTACTACAGGTGAGATTTTGTTCATTTAGTTATATTTGCTTTTAATGGAGATGATCCAAAGTTATCATTATAGTTTTAAAGGCAAGTCAAAAGGTCAAGAAAGTCTATGTAACTTCTAGAGTAGAGAAAGGCTATATAACCATGATTAGTCTAATGAGATTATCACTAAACAAATATTATGTCCAATTATTAAAACTAAAGTTCTTTCTCATAACACTTCCTTCTGAGTGCTGGGACTAAAGGTATGCACCACCATGCCCTGCTTAGACAGGGAAGTTAAAATCAAAACAAGAAACACCCTCTGCTGTCCAAGTGTCTAATGACTACTTGGCAGCTCTCTGTCAGTTCCAACCCTTCTGAGATTAGAAAAACAGATTATTAGAAGAAAAAATAACAGGATAATTTCATTTAAATCTAGGCAGGAATAACTTTTTTCAAGTTATGTTTTAATTTCATGTACTTCATTTTAGGGTGTTGATGCAGGACACATCCATTTGAAAATATTCTGCAAAAAGACACACCAAAAGAAGTCTCAGACCTCAAATGCTTTGTGTATGAGGAACCATGCAGTAACTACCTGAGTTTAAGTAACTCATTTTTCTAGGGTTGGCAACATCAATTTTTCACCCTTTCTGGCTGTTCTCCGTTTTTATCTACAACGTTTAAACTCTATATTACATGATGTGCTATGCTGCTTTTAAAATAATTTGAGAAGTTGAAGGAATAAAATTCACATAGGTAAGAGACTAATTTTTTAAAAAGTTCCAGAACTCAGCAGTGTCATCTGACTAAGCATCATCCAAGCTTTTGTTGATGTGGTGTGGTGTGCAGATGCTGAGTCCTCCAGCCTGTGTACAGCTCCATTGCTGGCTAGCTGAGGGCTGCTGGGAAATGACTGCTTCAGCTTCTCATCTGTAAGAGGAACAGGAGTCCCAGCCTCAGAAGTTAATAAACGCATCATGTGTGGAAACACGTAGAAGGCTGCCTGGCCTGTCGAGCAATCAGTGACTGTTAGGTTCTACTCATGAGGACCTCGCTGTACAAGGCCTTTGCAGCTGTCAAGGGAGAGGACCGTCAGGTGAAGACTAGGGGCTTAGAATCTTTCCAAGAGCTCTGCAGAATCCAGTATTTCCTTGTCACTACCCTTACAGGCTTGGGCAGGCCACTCACTTCTGGGCGGGCTTCTTCCCTGCTCTCCTCCAGCAGTGGGTTTGAGACCTACAGCGTCAGTGTCTAACTATGAGTGTTGGTCAATGGAAGGGCGGCTGCAGAACAGACTGTGGGCCCCACGTTCAGAGACTCTGACATAAAAACTCCTGAGAGCGTAAGTACCTGACTCCTAAGACCGAACACACAGTGAAACTAAATTATTAAGTGCTTTGAACTGCCTGTGACAGTTTGCTTGTAACTGAGGAGATAAGACTTTAAAACAGAAACAGCAAAAAGCAAACAAGTGAAAATGATTTCCTTTTACCTCTGAAGCATGATTTTAGAACATGAAAAAAATTTAGTTTTAAAATTCTGGTTGTTTTCAGCAAAAAACTATCTATGTTTTTCACTTTTTTCCAGTAGAAAGAGGGAAAAATTTGCTTAAAATACAGGATTATGGCATCAAGATATTTTCTTCTAGGAGTTTTAAAAACCTTCAGGCATATACCGAAGACCAGCTGACGGGGCTTTTCTAGACGTGGGCCCACGCTTCCTCCTCTTTTCTTTCCTTGTACTTTGTCATTCTCTCCCGGGTCCAGGTGTGTAACCTTCCTGTTCTGTCACAGAACAGTCATTCCGTTAGCTCTATATTTAATTTGATTCAATCTACATCACCAGTCACTTGGCCTTGACTTCTTGTTCCTCAGCTGATTCATCTCTTAAATGTCTGTATTTTATTAAGTTCCCCCACAAAAAAGGGCTCATTAGTGAAATGCTGCCTGAAATTTTTCATACTTGAAAATGTCATTGTGGCCAGGCATGGTGGCATGCACATTTAATCCCAGCACTCAGGGGCCAGTCTGATCTACATAGTGAGTTCCAGGTCAGCTTGGGGTTATAGGGAGACCTGTCTCTAAAAACTAAGAAAAGACATTGTGGATGGGCAGAATGTTTTTGTGTCACATGATATTTCTGTAACATTTAACATAGGACAACAGAGCCTTGTAAAAAGACCCTATTTCACTGCTAATTGTGTTGGAATGTTTTTTTTTTGTTGTTGTTTTATTTTGCATTGTGGGCCAAAGAAACTTAGAAGCAAGCTCACTGAAGTAGATTACATCTTTTCCTTGCTTAGTTGCTGCTAGAAGATTTTTTCCTTCTGACTATTAATCTTTTTAAAATTTCAGTTACGCACAGGAAGGTGCAAATAACTTCAATGAAAATTTAATCTGTCATCTCAATCCAGAAGTCTATAATTAGGTTTAGAGATGAAGATATATCTTGGCAACTGGGCTGGGATACCACAAAGCTCATGACACAGAAAGGAAAACTGTTGAGAAGAAAGCTAGAAATAAAACGATACATTTAGAATAACTCGCTATCCTGCATATGAGATATCCTATTTGATGGTGGGCCTAAGAAGAACATATATTTGCACACACCGAAGGCTTTTAAATATCAACATTGAAGTAACTAGGGTATGCACTCATATACCAGCTTCTTGCATACTAGTCACTAATCTCATGTTATCACTGGCATTTCTTTTTAAATCTGAATTTTTGTTTTTCATAAAACTGCCTGTGATTGTCAAAGTTTCACTTTCATATTTAAAAACCTTAGAGGGGGCTGGAGAGATGGCTCAGTGGTTAACAGCACTGGCAGCTCTTGCAAAGGACCTGGGTTTGTTTCCCAACACCCACATGGTGGCTAAGAACTATCTGTAACTCCAGTTTCAGGGAATTTGATGCCTTCTCTGACCTCCATGGGCACTGCAATGCACAAAGCAGGTGCACTTACATACATGCTGGCAACACACTCATACACATAAAAATAAAAAAAGTAAACAAAAATATTTTAAAAACCTTAGACTACAATATTTATATTCAAGAAAATACTCTATCCATAGAAACTGAAGTAACTAGAGAACCAGAACAACTCCTACTATGTGGAGGCCGCTCTCAATTCTACTTTTAGATGGACAGCGAGTGCCTCCACTCTTCACAGCCCTTCCATGCAGTGACTTCAACAAACCAAATTCAGGTACGTTGCTTTTATTGTTCTTTTGCTCCACCAAATTTAGATGCTACAAAACTAGGGCCTCAGTTCTATTCCATTCTACTCTAGAATACCTGTACAGTATGTCCAAATAAAATAAAGCAAGCCACCAGAAGGCTCTTGCCAGGAAATAAACCAATGCACAGTTAGAGAATTTCAGAATTAAATCTCATGTGTTACTAAGCTCAAAATAATTTGTTCATGTTTTCCTCGGCATTTGGGGGGTATATTTTAATACTTTCCTGTTGCCAACTTTATTTTTAATAACTTCAAATTATCAAAAAATTCACAACCTTAAGTTTTTTGGCACTGTTTACTGAATTCTTTGATAACAGATTTCCAGTGGACTTTCTAAAACATCTGAAGTGTCTGATGATACTGAGAACTGAAAGATTTAGTAGTCCATGAAGGTTTTCCAATGGAGGTGCCATTTCAACATTACTCATGTGCCTAAGAACAACTTACAACTGAGTAGGAACAAAATTAATTTTGAAAAACAGCCATTTCATGTCAATACTGCATATAGTGATGTCTCACTCTCTTCCACTGCACGTGACAAACGGCTGGCTAAGAGCCAATTATCCTTAAAACAACTTCTAATTTTGAAGCAAATGCTAGGTGAGTCTATAAACAGACCTGTTCTTTTTCGGTGATATTACTCTGCCCTCAGGGTACACAGTAAATGTCAATAAACATTTCAATCAAGTTATATGTTCATTATTACCTTTCTGGAGAAATGTAAATTCAATACTTACCTTTTCATTAAAAATGCACTTTAATACACTTATTGGCACTAAGAGTTTATTATGAAACAGGAATGTTGCCAAACAACTAAATGACACTGGGACTCATAACACATACAGTAAAGGATGCCATACAATAAATGTAAAAGCCTTAGTCGCAAAGGCATGCAAGCACTTTTGAGGGTGTGCTTCTTGTCCTTTTCCTGCATGTACCTATCACATCCCAGATTTCCCTGTGACTCCCCAAAGTGGCAAACAGCAGCCAAGCTGGCAGGGCAGGACAAGTATTAAAGGCAAACACATGAGCACGACGTAAAATGCAACCATCACATTATGGAGCACTTATAGAAGCCCTTCAAAAAAGCGTATCACTGAGTCAGGCATGGTGGCACACTCCTTTAATCCCAGGAGAGAAGGCAGAGTGGTGAGAGAGAAGGTGGATCTCTAGGACTTCCTGGGCAGGCAGGGCAACCTAGTAAGACTCTGTCTCAAAAAAAACAAAACAAAAGAAAAAAAAATACTGACCATTTTTGAACAAATGTGCCAGTAAATGACACCCAAGGATGCATCTGGTCATCTGATACCATAGAGGACTCCATTAGTTTTAAAGTAACAGTAGAGGTACTTTTGCTTGTTTTATAAAGTGAAATTTTATAGAAAATATCTCCAAAATGAAACAAGAATAAAGCTGGGGATGTGGGTAGTGGTAGAGGGCAGATGGGCAACTCTGCTCCCTCCCTCTGGTCTGACAGACACTGTGGAGAAAGCAAATGGTTTCAAAATCCACAGCTCTGATACAATGTATGAAGCAGTTTTCTTATAAGTCTCACAAAAAGAGCATCCTTGAAGACATAAGAATTCATGATAGTGTATGTGGGCTTGGGGAGATGATCTGAGTTCCCATCACTCAACATCACAACTGCCTGTTAAGTCCAGCTCCAGGGGGATCTAACACAGCTGGCCTCCATAGGTACCTGCACATGTAGGTATGTGAGCATACCTACACACAGAATACAGACTTACACATGATTTATAATAATAAACAAAGTCTTAAAAAAAGGATTCATGAAAGCTTGCATCAGTCCAATCGACTCTCAGCTTACTCTAAAAATCTGTGTCTTATGCGAAGTCCTATTAAAAACCTTGGTAAAAAGACTGAGCAAGAACAGCCACACATACCTGTAAGAGCATAATGAACCCAAGTTCTTCTTTGGGGCGGCCTTACTAAGCTGCTATACAGAAATGCTCTTAATATTTTCTCTTGCTGATACTCATTTTTACTGCATTATCACTCTAAAAGAAAAAAAAATTTAAACAGCACTTTGTTCTTCAGGATTACAGTTTAAAAAATATTTTATTATTTTTACTTTTACTTTATGTGTATGTATTTGCTGCATGTCTGTAAGTGCACCTGTGTTGTCCAATGCCCACAGAACACAGAAGAGGACATCAGATCCCCTAGAACCTGAGTTATAGATGGTTGTTAGCTGCTATGTAGGTGCTGGGATTTGAACCCGGGTCTTCTGGAAGAACAGCCAGTGCTCTTAACCACTGAACCATCTCTCCAGTCCCCAAGGATTACACTTTAAAAAAAAAAATTATTTTTATTGTATGCTTGTGTGTGTTTTGCCTGTGTATATATAAGTGCAGAAGTCAGATGAGGGCACTTCCAGAATCCCCTGGAACTGGAGTTATAGATGGTTGTTAGCTGCTATGTGGGTGCTGGGCACTGAACCGAGAGGTCTTCTGCAAGAGCAGCCGGTGCCCTTAACCAATGAATCATCTCTTTAACCTCTGGATGACAGTTGTGGTATCCATTAACACCAAGAGAATCGTTTCTTTAGCTGGGAACTTAATGAGCTGCTGCTTTTAAAGGACAGGGAGGCACTAAAGGAAGAACAAGCAGTTAAGGAGCCTGAGGCTTTGCTAAAACTGCACAGGCCACAGAGGTCAGGGAAATGTGACAGGGACTCTGTATGTCTGATTCCTAGACCCATCTGTCACTGCTGATTTTCTATGAGTAGAGAGAGGACAATGGTTACCATCCATTTTGGTGCCCCAGACCTTCCTGGCTTCTTGAAAGTACTTCTTTAGCAAATAACGGTAAGTGACTAACTCACCTCTTTATGTCCACTGTGACTAACTTACTTCACTATGTCCAATGTGAAGCAAAAAAGGTCAGCTAATTGCTAATTGAGAACATTTTGTATAGTTTAGCTGGAAGAAATTCAAATACTTTATGATTACTACAATGCTCCCTTTATATTATGGTTGTATCATCTGATCTCAAGTTATGAAGCAAGAAATGATTCAGATGCAATAAATGCACCTTCACAAGGCAGGCTTCCACTAGGGTGCTTATGGAAACTGTACAAATGCTGCTTGCTGATTGTGAATATTTCAAAAAAAAATCAAACACTTACAGTAATGGAAGCAAAGTATGCATTAGCCCTGCAGACCTTCCACGGGGCCTAAGCAATCCAACCGCACATACAGAGAGCGGTTTTGATTTTAGTGTCTTACCTGTAACAGAGACTTTCAGTAACTCAATCCTATCCTTCAGGCCTGCAGCATTCAGATTATCACATGCTCCAAGTAACTGGGAGTCGCTGACATCAGCACCCACATAGTACACATCCTGTGGGAAAGAAATCTGTATTTTAAGTATGTAAGTTAAGAATCTACTTGCATTTTTTTCACAGGGTGAACAGGTTTTAAATTTTAAGTTAAAACAAATTTAAAGTATGCTTTTGTCCACTGACTAACTTACTTCACTATGCCCAATGTGAAGCAAAAAAGGTCAGCTAACTGCTAACTGAGAACATTTTGTATAGTTTAGCTGGAAGAAATTCAGATTCTTTATGATTCAAATACTTTTTGCTTTTGAAACACTCAATAGCAAAATTAAAAGTTTTCTGTGAAATTTTAAAGTCTGCTAGTATTTTGCATTAGAAGTGCATAAAGAATTTAGAGATTACATAGTTATCATAATCCTGGCACATTTTCTTAAATTCCTGATAGTATTTAAGGACCTAACAGAAACTTAACACTTCAAAATCTGTTGGAACTATAGTGAACAGGAGCTCATATAATTAAAAATAATAATCCCAAACCAGACAATCTACTTGTAAATAGTTGGAAATAACTTGTAAATACACTTGGTAAAGTGAGTACATAACTTGGTTTACACCAAGCTTACAACTTACTGGCCATTCTTTGGCAGCTTCCACAAGTATCGTTCCAAGTCCACACATTGGATCTAAAACAAACGCGCCGGCCTAAACAGAAATAAGAATTCGGTGTTACTGAGTGCCATAACTGGTCTACCATGAAAGAACCCTAAACCTGAGGAGTTGATATTTCAAGAGCTAAAAGAAACTTTAAAGGGGGCAACACTGGAGAGGCAGCCAGGAGATGCGACCCATGGACTGGGCTGAACTTGTGACAATCCCTAAACCTTAGAGGTCTGCAGAATGGGCAGCTCATGCTTCATGGCTGCCCACAGTTGGGCACCTAAGACTCTATTCCTTCTGGAACCCAGGCTGATGAAGTGGCCACCATCTGGAATGTCATTGTCACCGTGGAAAAGAGAGGGAACACATTACACACTGTGCGTTGCTCTGAACAGTGTTATCTAGATATGGCTCACATGACTTCCTCCAGCATTTAGCTGGCTAACTCATGTCAGTCACATGACACACATGGCTTCAAGAAGCCAGGACAATATACCACCATTTGTGCTTGGTAAGGGAATAATAATTTGGAGGAAAAATAAATTACTTCACTCCTATCAGGCTGGACCTTAGTACCCGAAGGATTCTGGTTCTGTTCTTCAGGAAGGATGCTATTTAGAGGGTGTGACTAAAGGAGCCACACAATACTGTACTTCGAGGGGATCATGCCGGCTGCTCTGCAGCATGGACCACACATAAGTGAGAATGTGTACAAGGAAGCTGGTTAGGGAGTCCAGGCAGGAGAGGACATAGCTTGAATTAAGAGTGTCTGGTAGGAATAGTTGGATTCTCAGTCTATTTTAAAAGGTAGAGTCAAAAGGAAGGTTTGAATGTAGAACATAAAGAGAATCCAGGGTCTAGAAGGACGATAATTGTTCCCTGAACCATGGGAAGAAGAGCTGCCTATCACTGAGGTGGGAAAGAGGTGCAGAGGAGAGAAAAGACTGGACACAGTAACTTCAAGACACCTCTCGGACCTCTCAGGATGATGTTGAGTGAGTCACTAGACAGATGAACGTCGACTTCAAGGTTCAGGTTACGGATATAAATCTGGGAACAGTCAATGGGAGTCAGCTGATAAATGGTACCTAAAGCACAGAACGGGATGAGATCATCCAGGAAGCAAGAGAAGCTAAAAAGGGAAGTTTACGGATTGATCTAAACATAGATGCTTGGAGGATAAAGATGAGCCATGCATGCTAAGAGGTGGTGTACACGACGGAGGAAAACCTGCAGTGATTGCCAAGCCAACAAGAAAAACTGCTGCAGCCACAGCAACCAGGAGCCAAATGCTGACAAGGACCATGCGCAGCTTTGGTGGGTTCAGAGTCTTGATGAGGAAAGCCTGAAGAGGCAGGTCATGGGAAGACGGGAAGTAAAGGCATAGAGACAGCAAATATCGACTGTTTTCAAGAGATTTTTGTTTTGTTTTGTTGGTAAAAGAAGCAGAGATAACTGTGGACTTAAGAGGGTCTTTTGTCTTCTTTTCAAGTTGCAAGATTACATACAGCAGGTATACAGGGTGACAGCAACCGCCCAGCTGAGAAAAAGCCCAGCTATGAAGAGCAAGTGGAGTTTAGACCTAACACTGGAGCAGAAAAGGCAGTTCACTACTGGAAGGACAATATCCACAATCTGTGGGCGCAGAGTCCGGTATATTGATGGATCGGGGGAAGAGGACACTAAAGTTCTGAGTCTAATGTTTAAGTCAAATACAGAAGAGAGTTCAAAATGAGTAAACAAAATGATTAATAGGATAGAACAAAATTCTTTCTTTTTTTATTTTTTGAGTCTTTTTGGAGACAGGGTCTCCCTGTAGCCCCAGCTGACCTAGAACTCACTATGTAGACCAGGCTGGCCTTGAACTCACAAAGATCCACCTGC
>NW_008348570.1:947403-949468 GCF_000622305.1 Nannospalax galili
TCAGCTTTTTATTCATAAAGCTCTCTCTTCTCCCATTACTTGTTTCCCAAATCATTGGTTTATTTTATCTTTTTTTTTTTTCTCCCTCAGAGCTGAGGACCAAACCCAGGGCCTTGAGCTTGTTAGGCAAGCGCTCTACCACTGAGCTAAATCCCCAACCCCTTTTTTATTTATTTTTATTAAGATTTTTTGAGATTTATTTATTTTATTTTATGTGTATGAGTATATGGCCTGCATGTATGCAAGTGCACCTGTATCGTGTGCAATGCCAGCTGGTGGTGGAGGAGAGAAAAGGTTGTTGGAGCTCCTGGAATTGGAGTTAAGGACAGTTTTTAGTCGCTCTGTGGGTGCTGGGATTTGAACCTGGGTCTTCTGTAAGAGGAGCCAGTGCTCTTAACCATGGAGCCATTTCTCCAGCCCCTCATTTTCTACATGGCTCAGATATGCTAATGAGCCAACCCTAAGGTGTCTCTCATAAGCACCCAGGAAAGCAGTATAAAAAACAAGAGGAGGACAGACTCAGACAGAAAGGTATAATGTGCTCCCCAGACACAAATAAGACCTCTGCTCCTGGATGCTGATCCCAATGGCAACATTCCTTGACCTCTGAGATTCCTCTGGCTCTGGTGACTATTAATCACCTGGCACCTTAGCTGAGGATCTCAACAGTTGGTCTAGCTCTCAAGGAACCTGGACCAGCTCCCAGCTGGAAGATGGAAGGACCCTCTCACAAGTGAATGGAAAGGTCCACACCTATTATGAGGGCTGGAACTAAAGGCGTGCACCACCATGCCTGACTTAAATTCTTTCTTTTTTAAAGAGATGGGGTCTTGCAGTGCTACTGAGGCTGGTTTCAAATTCCTGGGCTCGTGTGATACTTCTGCCTCAGCCTCCCAAATAACTGAGGCTATAGGCGCGAATCTGCACACCTGGCTAAGAACAAGAGTCTTGAAACTGAGACATCTGGAAGGGAGACCTCTCTGGGCTTGACAAAGTCTAGGATGTAACTAGGACAGATCATTAGAGGAAGAGGAGCCAAAAAACTAAGAAGCAGACTGTCAGCTGGCTACGGAGCTCACTAAGATTACGACAAGAATATGCTAGGGAGAGAGGTTTGTAGCTGACTGGCACAATCTGACCACATGTGCTGGAAGGGCACAAGGGAGGAACCAATCGATAAGGAGGAGCAAGAAGGACACCTACCCCATTTCAGGCTGAGTGGCACTTGGATGTGGGAGAAAAATATCCATCACTTGACATGTCTATAGAGGAAGCAAGGTCCTCAGGGCACAGCCAGGAGTCAGAACCAGAGGGCACCTGATGGGAAGAAGCGAAATGTCCTTCAGGTGGGAGAAACTGTCCTGCCACAATTCTAAAGAGAATATATCTCCCATGAAGAGTAGCAGCAAAGGAACAGTGACTTAAATGGCAATTCTGCTTAAAGTTAATAAGCTAGAGAACCAATGTTCCTTAAAATCTTAAAATGCATCAAACATCAATCCCACTTTTACCAAGGGTCCACATTCAACAAAGTGATCTGACCTTAGCTAGTTTGATCCATTCTTACTTGACCTTAGCGTCTTTTCTAGTCATGCCATTTGCAGGTACAGACTAGCTCCCAGAAGTAGAGCAGTATCTGCATGCTCACAGTAATAACTCAGATGTGAGGGACTGGATTATCCTTGCTTGTCATAATACGTGGGAAGGAGAAATGCTTATAATAAACATGAAACACATCATTTTAAGATATAACCTTTGGGCACTGGCCTACCCTAGAGTGTGCCGCCTGCACATTGCTCTGGGTACCAATCTCCAGAGAAGGCGTGGGTCCAGCTGGCTGTGGGACCCCTCCCTCCTGGGTCATCACTATGCCACTCACATGGATTCCCAGACCTCTTGTTGAAGAGGCATCTCTGAATCTGGCACAAGCAGTGCAAACTGACTGAAAGGCAATTTTTTTTTTTTTTTATTCAAGCATGACCTTTGGATGTTTTTGATCACTTCAGATTTTTCTGAAAAAAAAATTGTATGTTTACATCAAGAAAGGGTAATGATTCAGATTTGT
>NW_008348570.1:950789-953753 GCF_000622305.1 Nannospalax galili
TCCATCATATTATTGACACTTATTCCAATGTCCATTTTGCATTGGCCTGCTCTGGTGAGATGGCTTCTCAGGCCATAAGGACTGTCAAATATGCCATGGTCCTTATGGGAATTCCTTGGCAAATAAAAACAGATAACAGTCCTTGTTATGTTTCTGCCACCTTCAGCCATTTTTGCTCTGACTGGAATATTAGGCATATAACTGGTATCCCTTACAATCCTCAGGGTCAAGGGATTGTTGAACGTTCCCATCAAGCACTCATTAAACAAACGCAGAAAATAGGGGAAGATAAAGGCCCCTGCTATAAGGACCCCAATTTTGTTATACAACGAGCTCTATTTGTATTAAATTTTCTAAAATTTGACTCCAATGGCCTCCCACCAGCAGTAAAGCATTGGGGGGGGGCATTCACTCAGCCCACTCCTGCTCCCATGGTGAGATGGAAGGACCCTCTCACAAGTGAATGGAAAGGTCCACACCTATTATTAACACAAGGGTGAGGCTATGCTTGTGTCTTTCCAGATAATCTTCCAGTCCCCATCTGGATCCCGGCCCGGAACATTGGAATTGCCTGCGATGTAAAACCTCCCTTCACAATCACTGACCCCGGAGATGGCAGACCCTGGAGGAAGCAGCGCACCTCTGTGTGCATCATTACTGCTAACTCCTGATTTTTGGACCCTGCATTGTTAAGGGTCTTGATAATTTTGTTAAAACTCGTATTTCTCTAGTTCAGTTAGCTGTTGCCCCACCTCCAGATCTTGCCAGGCATGTCTCTGAAAACAAGGACTTGCTGTTCCTTGCCCTTACCAACCTATAATAATAGAGATATGAAAATTAAGGCTTGAGCACAGGTGTAAAATCTTACGGAACAACCATGCAATGGACCTGAGACAACAGCCCAACTGCCGGAGCCACAGGAAATGCCTTGCAATATATACTCCTGTTGGCAGACTGTGAGACCGATGCCTAGAACTTGCCACTCCCTAATCTCCATCGTTACCCCAGATGGGATGACCCTGCTCCATCAACTTTTATTGAATTCGTAGCCCCTTTAGAGGCCTTTGCACGGGCCAAAGCTTGATACACTACCTCTCCCTCCGCCGGACCATACCAGGGGACTCACCCTTCGAGGGCTGGTAGTCAATGACGGGTAAGATCCCAAAAGATGGGACAACCTAAGACAGGAACAGTCCATAATGCTGGGTGACCCTTGAGGTGGGGACAACAGTGCTGAGGCACAGAACCTTGACTCCCACTGGTTGGCATGGAGTTGGCCCAGCCTGCTCTCGAGAGAACTCGCCATCTTGAAGGATGGGGCCCACAATAGGGATCAATCCCTTATCTATGCCACCACATACAGCCCCTGGACTGATATCAGTATATATTCTGAACTGCGCCTCACTCTTAAAAATGAATAGGGGGAGATGTTGTGGAAAATCTTATGACTGATTTTGCCTTTTGCCTTACATACCTATCATGCTGGAATGCATTGCTTCTAATGAGGCATCTGGCCCGCTAGAGTGTAATAGGATACTAGTCTGCCATGCTAATAAGGGATCCCATATGCTGTGTTGTGATTGGACTATTACCCTTATATAAGCCCATACTTTCTAGCAATAAAGCAGATCTGTGTCACTGAACCTGGTCTCCTGCACCTGAATGTGGTGATGCTGGCGCAGACTCCTCACCAGTCCTGGGGTCTGGACCAGACGACTGATTGGAGGAACTAAGAGAGCAGGAGAGCGGCCATAGCTGATGATTAAATAATTTATATTTAAATACAAACTGCTGAAACCACTGGCAGTTTGGAAAAGACGGTAATCATTCCTCTCTCCTTATGATGAGAAATCTGTCATGAAGATTTAAACCAAATAAAGAAAAGCACAGGGTCTGGGTTCATGGTAATCTGGTAAAAATTGCCTTACGGTCACATCCAGCAAGTCAAATGATACTCAAAGAGTTGGAGGCATTGGTGCTAAGAGAAGCCTGGGCACGCACGGGGACCCAGAAGGAATGGGCAGGGGAGTCACTTTCCTGGGTTGAACGAGTGACAAGAACAGCGAGGAGAAAAGGTAGAACCAGGGAGGAGTTCGCATTCAGAGATCTACATGCATGAAGGGAGACCAGAGAACAGGGACCTTTCCTCCAGGCATCCCAGACACCAGAGATCTGTGCCTGCCTCTTGTAACTTATTTAGCCATTCAAAATCCTTTAATAGCTGGTCTTGGTGGTACATGTCTTTAATCTCAGCACTGGGGGAGACAGAGGCAGGTGCTTCTCTGAGTCTAGCCTGGTCTACACAGTGAGCTCCAGGCTAGCTGGGGCTATGAGGAGACCCTGTCTCAAAAAACAACACAAAACAAAGTAAAACAAAACACCAACCAATAAAACAAAACAAAATCCTTTAAAACCACACACTGGCTTTAGTGAACCAACAAAAATAATGGCTAATGTAAGGGGGAGAAAGCATCCCATTCACTCTAGTGAGCAGAGCTATTAACTACTGCAGGGGTAGATGATGTGAATAATGAGAGTATGACTTCACAGATACATATGACACAGCAAAAACCATGATTTTTATTTAAAAAAAAATAGAGAAGAGCATGTCTGTTACTCTCATAACTGCAAGGATAAATCAAATGTAGAATCAAACTATGAAGAGATGAAAAGCTTAACAGGTTCATAATAGGAATTTCAGAGTTAGAAAAACAGAAAGGAGGGTTTAAAGTTAAGTTCTTGGGGCAACTGAGGCAGTGATAGTAAATAATGGAAGAAAGAGTGCTTGGGTAGGGGAACAACAGACAGCAAGTCTTAAACAGTAGCAACATATATGCCATAAGAACTTTAAATACTATTAACATAACTCACTTATCCCCTTTCTTTCTTTCTTTCTTTCTTTCTTTCTTTCTTTCTTTCCTTCCTTCCTTCCTTCCTTCCTTCCTTCCTTCCTTCCTTCCTTCC
>NW_008348570.1:955461-959995 GCF_000622305.1 Nannospalax galili
CTAGAGTGTAATAGGATACTAGTCTGCCATGCTAATAAGGGATCCCATATGCTGTGTTGTGATTGGACTATTACCCTTATATAAGCCCATACTTTCTAGCAATAAAGCAGATCTGTGTCACTGAACCTGGTCTCCTGCACCTGAATGTGGTGATGCTGGCGCAGACTCCTCACCAGTCCTGGGGTCTGGACCAGACGACTGATTGGAGGAACTAAGAGAGCAGGAGAGCGGCCATAGCCGGAGGAGAGCAGCCACAGCCGGCTACCACAAACTTGGTTTGTGATTACCATGATTAAGGAATGTGTGGTGTATGGTGTGCCTATGCCATGCATTGGTGTGTAATAAAAAGCATATGTTGAAAGGCATCTCTGTCTGGGCATTCTATATTCCAGTGCCAATAGCCTATGGCCCCCCTTGCTGTTCTCGAAACTATATGACAACCACTATTTTAACTGCTTTAGTAATGCTAATTCACTTAGCACTGATATGAACCTATTGTACATCCTGAAAGAAAGGAAGATATTCTTTTTTCTTTCTTTTTTAAGACAGGGTCTTCTATAACCCCACCCTGCCTAGAACTCACTACGTAGACCAGGCCTGCCTATGCCTCCCAAGTGCTGAGATTAAAGGTGTGCCACCACATCCAGCAAAGGAAGATATTCTAAAGAGAGACACTTGTGCCTCTCCTTTCACTATTGAGAGAATGGACTCCAAGAAATTTCCTTTTGGAGTCTTATGGTGGGAGGAAGAAAAGGCCAGGGCTCTGGTGCTGGCCAGGAGGGGAATTTTGTCTCCTTGAAAGATTTCACACAGTTCTATCAACCTGTCAGAAACCTGCAGGACAGAAAGGAGTTGATAGATGGATGATTTGGGCCCATACCTTGATGAGGCTGGCTTGGTTATGCACACCTGTTGCCCTCTATTTAAACTGAAACCAGAGTCAGGACCCGGAAGATGGCCACTGAACATTTTTTGTATGTTTCTCTTCCCAGTGTGGCCTCACTGAATAAATCTTTCCTTGCTATTCATAATTTACTCGCCCATTTAAATGGCTCAGGTGGCTGAGCCTGGCTCATTAGGACTGCTAAGGCCCAGGCTCTGAACCTAACAACTCCTTTAACACTATGAAATACTATTTTCATGTGGCAAATGAGAAACTAAGGCAGCATTGTTAAATATCTTGCTTTAAAGTCCTTGGCCAGTTAAATGCTGGAGATAAAACTAGAAGCCAGATAGGGAGACTCAGGAAACTCTGGGCTCGATTAGAAAGAAATACACCCCCCCCACACACACACACCAGCACCACCACCAAAATCATATATGGAAGGAGATTCTGGCAATATTCCTGAACATGACAGAGAAAACTCATAAGCTTTCAAGCAGAAAAACAAATTACCTGTAAAGGAAAAGAAAAACCACAGAGCATGGCTTGTTTATCTACAATCCTAGACGCTAAAGGCAGGAACAGCATCACAGACCTGAAAGGGAGAACCACAAATCAAGAACTTTCTATCAGCCAAGATGGGCATACCAGGATGAAAGGGAAACACCTGAGGACAGAAGGGAATCCAGACAGTGTCCCAATCAATCAAGTTCCATGGGTGAGGCAACTGGCTAAGAAAAGCCTTTGACCAAGTAACAACCTAGAGCAGAGGTCTCCAACAGGAAAGATAAAGACAAAAGAAATGAGCAACCAATGTATTTCGCAATAGATCTCTGCATACTGGTAAAAAAATATGCTATGGCAATTCTGCTGTAACATTAAAGGTGGGCTGGGTGGCCGGCCATACAAGCACCAATACGATTTTGAAACAGCAGGAGCAACTTTAAGGGAAAGTGTGACACAAAAGAAATAATTTAGTTTAGTCTTGTAGCTGGGGGCCGAGAGAGGAAGTCCCCCGCAAAAGTTTCAAAGGTCTCCCTGCAAGGGAGAAGAGAAAGGACTCCTCATGACTCGCAAGTGGCAGTTGGGGACAAGCAGTGTCTGGGGTGATAAAGACAGTGTCTTAGCAGAGGAAATAGTTGATATCCTGTTTGAAGGTAATAGTAGTGTTTGTTGAATCATTAAAGCAACTCAATGGAAAAAAAGACAATAAAGTAAAATCTCAGAACTTCAAGCAGGACATTAAGAAGTGATTAGCTAGTAAATGGATCAGACCAGCAAAAATGTAAAAAGTCAACACTAAGGAGCTGTGCAGAGATGAAAAAAGGAGAGACATGGAGGGGATCTACCATGTCACTTCTGGGATGCTTTCACTTAAAGAAACTTTCAGAGTGGGACAGAAAGGATCAAAATGGGAGGTAAAGCTGGGAGTCTGTAATACTGACAGTTGGGAGGCCAAGACTGAAGGATTGTCACAAGTTCAAGGCCAGCCTGGCCTCTGCAGTAAGTTCAGGCCCATGTGGGTTACAGAGTGAGACCCTGTCTTAAAAGACCCAAAAGAGGAAACAGTACCAACAAAGCCAGCTGTGTGCCTGTAAGAGTACTTGAACCTGAAAATATTAACGAGACGGTGACATTTTAGCTGAAGCTAATTAGTCAAGATAGTGTTCAAGTAACAACACAATTACATGATCTGCAGTGAAGTTGTGCCTTGTCTATATGCAAAACCACATAGAACCTGAACAATGAGCCACTGAAGAAAATGCAGAACTTAATAAAAAGCCGTGACACAGGAAGGCTTCAGGAGAGCTTTCAGAACAGAGCGGAGAGTAACACTGCAAGTAACAGACACAGGACAGTTCTTGACTAGAAAACAGAAGTACCTATAGTCAATGGAACATTTACAAAAACGGATGGAGATATTGGTTACAAACAAAACCGAGATTTTAGGATGCAAACGTTTTGAATTATGATATATGGATTAGAAATAATAAAATGTAACTCACTTGACTCTTAGCTTTTTTCAGTCAAAATATTTTCAGATATTCAACATTACAAAAAGCCCACACTGTTGTTCATGTGCAATGATAAAAACAAACCGATAAACAATAGCAAGCAACCAAGACGTCCCTAAGAGACGGTCTAAGTCAGCCATGGAAAGGGCCTTGCTATTACCAGTACTATTAATCAGAGACTCTTCCTTACCTTAATTTCTGCAGTAGATGCCATGGCCCACGCTATGGTTGACCGCAGCCCAGCTGTCTGGATGTAAGTTCTGCTGGCTAAAGGAACTCTACAAAGAAAAGAAACTGATTAGGTACTAAATATATATGTCAAAGAATGGGCTATAAAAATGATTATGTCAATATCTGAGAAACATTTTCTAAAATTTTTATTTTTATGTGTATGAGTGTTTTGCCTACATTTATGTGTGTACCATGTGCATGCAATGCCCTCAGGTGACCAGGAGAGAGTATTGAATCCCCTGGAATTGGAGTTAGAGGTGAGTTACAGTCACCATATGGGTGCTAGGAATTGAACTGGGTCCTCTGGAAGAGCAGCCAGTGCTCTTAACCACTGAGCCATCTCTCCAGCTTCCTGAGAAGTATTTTAACACACTCATCTGACGTATTTTCTAAATTGCAGCATACATGAACACTATGAAACACCTTCTGTATTGTACATTTTGACTAATCAACTAGTGTGGTATTTCATTCTTAATCACTGCACATGTCACCTCTACCCTACCCCTCACCCTAGCTACTAATAGTGGTTCTAGATTTGACAGATTTCAAAATATGTTGAGATATCTATTGTCAAAGTATGATACTTTTGTGTTTATGTGTGAGAGGGAGCAGATGTGTGTGTGCACAAGTGTGAGTGTGTGGAGGCCAGTGGCCAACCTTGGGTTTTGTTCCTCAGGAACAATCTATCTTGTTTTTGAGCCTGGGTCTCCCACTGGAACCTGGGGTTTGCTGATTAGGTGAGGCTTGCTGGCCAGTGAGCCTCAGGGATCCACCTGTCCCCACTTCCCCAATGCTGGGATTCTAAGTACATTACCACGCCTGGCTTTTTCTGTGGCTTCTGAGGATCAAACTCAAGTTCTCATGTTTGCTCAGCAAGCAAGCACTTTACTGCCTGCCTCCTCCCCAGCTCCCGGTTCTACCTTTCTAATGCACCGAGCAAGTAACAGCTTGGAAATTTCCATGTGCTTTGTAGCTCACTTCTATAATTTCTGAGCCCTGTGCAAAGACGTGCAAGTAATTCCAGGCATATAAGTTTATTAAACATTGATTTCTTTTTTCGTTTTAATTCTCATCTTTCTCTGACTTTATTCTGTGTTTGTATTCACTGCAAGCTTCTTAAGCTCTTACTCAGAAGATGTATTGTTTTCCAATGAGACAGCATAGCCATGTTATTGTTCAAATAGGGAGCTTTTGCACGGCAGATCCATGGCAGTTTGAGTGGGATATTGCCATCACAGACCTGACCGTGGTGTTTTTGGGAGGACCGCAGAAGTGTTTGGAACTTTGGGCTGGAAAAGCCATTGCGTGCTCAGAGTTTGTTGCTGTGGAGCTTGGAACAGTTATGCTGAAAGAGTTGTAGACGATGGAGGCCTGGCTTGTGAAGCTTCAAAGGGAAGCAGAGACT
>NW_008348570.1:960660-961609 GCF_000622305.1 Nannospalax galili
CATAGAACCTGAACAATGAGCCACTGAAGAAAATGCAGAACGTAATAAAAAGCCGTGACACAGGAAGGCTTCAGGAGAGCTTTCAGAACAGAGCGGAGAGTAACAACACTGCAAGTAACAGACACAGGACAGTTCTTGACTAGAAAACAGAAGTTCCTATAGTCAATGGAACATTTACAAAAACTGATGGAGATCTTGGTTACAAACAAAACCGAGATTTTAGGATGCAAACGTTTTGAATTATGATATATGGATTAGAAATAATAAAATGTAACTCACTTGACTCTTAGCTTTTTTCAGTCAAAATATTTTCAGATATTCAACATTACAAAAAGCCCACACTGTTGTTCATGTGCAATGATAAAAACAAACCGATAAACAATAGCAAGCAACCAAGACGTCCCTAAGAGACGGTCTAAGTCAGCCATGGAAAGGGCCTTGCTATTACCAGTACTATTAATCAGAGACTCTTCCTTACCTTAATTTCTGCAGTAGATGCCATGGCCCACGCTATGGTTGACCGCAGCCCAGCTGTCTGGATGTAAGTTCTGCTGGCTAAAGGAACTCTACAAAGAAAAGAAACTGATTAGGTACTAAATATATATGTCAAAGAATGGGCTATAAAAATGATTATGTCAATATCTGAGAAACATTTTCTAAAATTTTTATTTTTATGTGTATGAGTGTTTTGCCTACATTTATGTGTGTACCATGTGCATGCAATGCCCTCAGGTGACCAGGAGAGAGTATTGAATCCCCTGGAATTGGAGTTAGAGGTGAGTTACAGTCACCATATGGGTGCTAGGAATTGAACTGGGTCCTCTGGAAGAGCAGCCAGTGCTCTTAACCACTGAGCCATCTCTCCAGCTTCCTGAGAAGTATTTTAACACACTCATCTGACGTATTTTCTAAATTGCAGCATACATGAACACTATGAAACACCTTCTGT